>NW_010404375.1:54413-90972 GCF_000710305.1 Buceros rhinoceros silvestris | reverse complement strand
GACGCTCTCTTGTTAACTAAACACAGTTCTGCTCTCTACCAAACACGTATTTGTTTCTAAGTATTTGTTTTTAAGCAATTCCAGGAAACAAGCCCTCTTGCCTGTTCCTCCCCTCCATCCTCCCACCTACCCCTTTCCCCACCCCCTGGAAAGACGCCTTTTAATTTTGACCCTCCACGTATCTCCAAGCTAATCCACGAACAACTGCAGCGGGGACGAAAAAGCATGACAGCTCTGCTTGGGGCCCAGGGAGGCCAGTCTTGCAGAGCCCCTTTTGTTGTTCCCCAGGTAGGATGTTTGGCTCTCCATCCATGCAGCCCAAATTCCTTTCTCACCACACCCAAGGTCATTTTAATGAAAATTCCTAAGCCCATGCCAGGGGGATAGAATTGCTCCTAATCCTTCAGCAACACGTCATTTGATCCCTGGGCCCACTGGGGTTATTATTGTGTGTCTGGAGAGTACAGCAAAGCAGACAGCAGCAGAAAAATGGCAGCCACTGCAGGAGACCCCTTTCCCTTTCCCAACCTTTCTTTCAGATCGCCTAGGTTTTTTTTTTTTCCTCCTTCTTCCTTCAGAGCACATTCACCGCCTGCCAGTTTTCAAGGGATAATGCCATGTTTGAAGTCACCCTCTGCCATTCCCTAGAAGCTGCACACGTTTTTGATGAAATTAATGAGGAAGTTTAATTTTAAAGGCAGATTATTTCCTCTGGTTTGCATTTTGAAAGGATCTGCATGTCTGTGTGGTCCACGTCTTACAGGACTGTACTGATGTCTTACATCTGTGTTCAAGCAATGCTTTAGCATCATGAAAAACAACACAAAAGTTAAAGCAAAATAGCATTTTTTGGCAGGATACAGAGGAGGGAAAAAGAACTAGTGAATCCAGTACCACTTTTTTTTTTCTAGACTTCTTCCCACACTGACACACTGTGTTTTATATAGAAAGCTTTGGGGGGATAAGGTAAGGTTTAATTCTTCTCCTCTAGTTTAGTTGCTTCCCTGTGGTCTATCCAAGCAATGATTCCCTTTTCCTATCACGCTGAGATCTGGAAATCCACCACGTCCTTGCCTTAGGATGCCCAAATGTGCCTGCCTTTTCTCATTAGCACCGCTTGCTTCCCTGGCACAGAGATTTCAGAGCTTTCCACCCCTGCCAAGTAAGATGCAAGCTTAAAAATTAGCAAATTTCCTCACCATTATTTAAGTATTTGTAGGGCTGGGCTCACAAGCTTTTTCCTACTCTCTCATTTTCAGGGTTTCCTGCAAGGAAGAAGGACAAGGAATTTCCTCCTACAGAAAAAAATGAAGAAATGATAGTCTTGCTGAAAGACTGCAACCGCTGCAAAACTTACTACAAAATGTGTCTTTCTAAGATTTGCAATGAAATCTGCCCCAGGTCTTGCTGCTACCTTTCACTAGCAGCTCTCAGAGTCAGGCATAGCAGAGAGGAGTATTGATATCTCCAAGGAGAAAGGGTAGCAGGAGAAAAGGAGCTGTTTTGCCAAGGTCACGGGCCATACAACAGCTGAGACAGCAACAGGAAGCAAAACTTTGACTCCAGGCCTGGAATGTGTCCCAGCTTGCTCTAGACCTGATCTGGACAATGAGGGACCAGTGCTCCACAGCATCTCCTCTTCCACGTCGCTGCCTAACGCACATTACCACGGGATGAGGGGTAGACAGCAAGGTTTGGTCTTTCTGAATCTCTTCAAGTGTTTCACTGCATCTACACTCGTCCTAGCTTCAGCTAATGGTGTATTGGCTCCACTGTGTACTGCTAAAGCAGCCCTGCTCCTAGAAGTTGTAAAAGCACAGCTAACAACAGCACTTTGGCCCATGCCCTAGAAAGCAGCACATTTGAACCACGAAGCTACGCTACTCCTCAACACAAATCCTATAACTTGAACGATACCACTGCCCAACAGAGTCCATCCATCATGTCAACCCCACATGTTGAACTGTAGAGCAACAGGTTCAATTACATTGAATTTTATGTTGTTAATTCTTTCAAAAGGTATACCTGCCCAGAATATTGGCAAACGGCAGCCTCATCCATAGAAAAGAGAAGTTGTAACTGCATATACTATCAAACAGACAACTAGGTTGTTACCAAGGGCTGGAGGAGTCGCGAGACTGTTTTTAACCCTAGAATTTTACAAAATACTTAAGAATTGTTAAAATCTGAGATTGCTTCACAGTATAAGTATGGCATTTTTCCAGTTTTGCCAAAAAACCCCTCTGAAAGTCATCAACACAAACGAGAAAAAACAAAGACACCATAGCAAAACCAACGTATTTTATATACATATATACACACACAATTTTTATATATACATAAACCATAAAATCTACTAATTTCTACCAAAACTGGGAGTTGGGGGTGTGCAGAAGTTAGTAGCTGTATGAATGCCCTGGTACTCCCACATCCTTCACCCACACGTGGGGCACACCATGCATATTACCACTCACTCTCTTTAATTTTATTTACTAGTAGCTTTTCCAAAGAGTTATTCTGTAAATCATTGTTGGTTTATATGATCTACTTCACCATTAGTTATAAAGAAACTAGGGCCAGATCTACTGATAAACCGAGCTAGAGCCAGGGATGATGTAAACATACTTACTCTGCCAATCCACCTTCTTCCAACCTGACCTGCCACATTTCTGTTATTCTAGGCCTGGGCCTGATCAGAGACAGTTCTTTGTGCCAAACGATTAGGTAATTACATATGTATACACACAAAACTTAATAATAAAAAAAACATGATTAAAAACGTTCATCAGAATTGAGTTTGGGAAAGGGAAAAAAAAAAAGTGAGCAAAATAATCGACAGAAAAGTGGAGGTGGATATCTTGGAGTGATACATAAAGAATAGGTGGATTTCTATTTTTTTTAAAGGTTATTTTATTTCACTTTTTTTTTGCTGAGTCAGCCTAGCTTGTGTTATCCTGCAGCATGACAGGAGACTGATTGATTGACCACAACTCAGCTTGTCAATGACCAGCATTCTAAAGGTTGATGTACCCCCTGCAGAGGAGCAGCACAGGCAGACTTGACTGATGGATAGAGTCTAGCAGAGCCCCACACTGGTCTGAATTGTGACAGTTAAACCCATACCATGCAGGGGTCCATCCTGAGAGGATGCTTGACCAGCTGGATCCCAGTCACACAAGGATGACAATTCTGGGGGTCTATGGCACGCTGGATACCTCAACCTGACACAAAGCTGGGCTCCACACCTCTCTCTTACATGCTAATCATGACGCTTAATTCATTACAGGAAAGGATAGATGCTGCTTTCAATTTGTTGGGTAAAATGAAGAAATGAGTTAATATGGCACCTATTTTGTGGATGGCTGCACAGTTTTGGGGACAATGTCCTGCTAATAAGACATGTGCAATGTCAGTGCTTTGTTCACAAAGATGCATTATAAAATCACTCAAGATAACTTTGAGTAGTCAACCTTTTCCTCAAATCATGCTTCTGTCTCTAGGGACTGACCCTTTCTGTTGAAGAGTGAGTCCTTGAGCTTTCAAACCATATTGTCTCAGTATAGAACCTTTTGTCGCCGTACAATTAGGGTAACTAACACTGTCAGCTTTGTGCCTTTCTGCTCTACTGCATTCATACCAAAGTGAAGTGTGAAATTTAGCGATAGGAAATAACTGCGTGTACACCCTGACCACTTATTCTCCCAAGAGCTGGTATGCTCTTAGCATAAGGAAATTCTATATGATGTATAAAGATTAAAGATTATTTAATTAATAATAAGAAATAATGCAAAAAATATATTCATTCAGATGGGGGCAATGAAGTGTGAGCCTTTAAATATTGTGGAATTGAAAATACAGAGCCTAGGAGACCTTCACTTTTTTTCCTCACAGCTAATGAGAACTTTCCCACGGCAAGTTTCTGGACCACATTTGCTGATTCTAGAACTCTGTATCTTTCATCATTTTAATGACTGGGGAGGGGGACATTCATTTTCTTCTGTTTGGAGCAGAAGTAGGAGCTTATAGAATGGGATGATCCAGAAGAACACCAACGGGAAGTCTTGTACCTGGATTAAGAAATGCAGCTAGGATCTATCGTTACCTAGATGCACATTTCTGCCCTATTAGAAATTCAGACACAAATTCTAGTAACACCTGGTGAGTAGAAAAGTCTGACTTATCATAGAATGGTTTAAGATGGAAGGGACTATGAAAGGTCATCTGGTCCAACATCCCCTGCAGTCAGGAGGGACATCTTCAACTAGAGCAGGTTGCTCAGAGCCCCAGACAACCTGACCTGGAATGTTTCCGGGGATGGGGCATCTACCACCTCTCGGGGCAACCTGTGCCAGTGCTTCACCACCTCAGTGGTGTCTTCCTTATATCTAGTCTGAATCTCTTCTCTGAGTTTAAAACCATCACCCCTTGTCCTGTTGCAACAGCCCCTGCTAAAAAGGCTGTCCCCATCTCTCTCATTAGGTCTCCTTTAAGTACTGAAAGGCCGCACTAAGGTCTCTCTGGAGCCTTCTCTTCTCCAGGCTGAACAACCCCAACTCTCTCAGCCTGTCCTCACAGCAGAGGTTCTCCAGCCCTCTGATCATTTTGTGGCTCTCCTCCACGCCTGCTCCAATGAATCTGTGTCTGTCTTCTGCTGAGATTTCCACTAATGTGTGGAACACAAAAAGGCAGAGACTGTATGGGGGGAAATGAATCAGGATTCTAAGATACTTGGTACTGGCATGGAAGGACGCACATATTTCAAGTCCTGATGTTTGGAAAAAATAAGAGTTTATTTTGAAGCCATCGCCCTCCAAACCCAATAATTACTGTCACTGACAATCCTGATTTATGTAAACTCACTGAAGTGGTTTAGATTCATGCATGTTTAGGAATGTACATGGTTGAAAAGAGAGGAAAATGCATACTTAAGTATTGGAGCCTTTACAGCAATAGCAAAACCTTGACTTTCATTTTGTAAGACAGTTATTCTGGGAACATTTCTACCTTTATGACCGAGAGGTATTGTAACAGCCCAAGCTAAACTTTAAAGTCCCTGTACTGTTCCAGTAGTGTTCCAGCTCCTGTGTCACACAGGAACACTTTTTGGATACAGAAAAGACTGTGGGCAAGTCGTACATTATTTGTACTCACAAAGGAAACGTCACAGAATCTACCCAACGAATCCAATGTATGACTTCTTTGCCATGAGTCAGACACATTTTGACCTCCATCCTTGTATTCCATTCCTCCTACTGGTAAGAAAAAAAATACCTTCTCCATTTGTGCATAGAAATAGGCATTAGTTCCACCCATAACTCACACCTCTCTTTCACGACTCTTGCAGCTGAAGAGTCCGAAGGTGCACGGGACAAAGCATAATGAATTGCAAAGATTCGTTAGCATGAAGAAATCTCCTGTTTCACATACTACTAGATGGTCCTGGCAGAACCAGAGACTTTCTTCTTTCAGCAAGAACCTTTTGAACCCTTTTCTTTCCCAGTCAGTCTGGATCTCTTGCAAACTCTAGCAGTTGCAGGGCTAAATGTAGATATGCTTCCTCTCAGCTAATGTACATATAGTCCAGAAAAATTGCTTGCATTTAGCTCACAGTTTGGGGTATGCAAGTGGTCTGGCTACCCATGAGAGTGAGGAAAGCTTGATTCTTTATCTTCTGCCCATCTTCTTGAACCTGCATCTCCAGAAGGTGCTTGATTCTAAAATTTGTTTCTTCTATTATCATTCTGCTTTGTACAAATATGCAAATATTCAATGGGTATCATATACCACAAAAATACCTTAATGGTGGTATTAGCCTCCCTGACTCTCTCCCTTTGGCCTCATCCCATATCTTTATCCTGGGCATGGCTTACTACCTTTTTTGTCAGCAGGTTTTTTTACTCATGGATGGATCCACCCAGATCCCAGCCTCGAGTTGATAAGAAGCCTGGATACCTGACTCAGGGCTGCAGATCCCATGGGGTAGCAGGACACCCAAAACGCTGGCTGCTCAACAGCCTCTGCCTGCCTGTGCTGTGGTCGAATTTCCTTCCTGCCCTGCTCCCCGCTGCCCCTTCTAGCAGAGAAGGGATGACCTACAATATACCTCCAGGAAGAAAATAGGTGAAATTAATGGTTGCAACCAGTGTTTTTGTTAACTACCATCCCATAAATGTAAAAGGTCTATTTCAGCAACTGGTATGTAGTTGGAACGCAAGACTTCCTTTCAAAAATACCAAACAAAAAAATAATAATAAAAAAAAGCTTTTATGCTTGCTGTGGAAAAAAGAAATCAAAACAATATTATAAAAACAAAATAAAAAAGGAATGCCTTACCACATCTTCTGCCATTGTGTAATGAGGGGTTTTGTACTGACTATATTTAGCGAAGGGGGCTTCTCTGAATGGCATTTGGAAAGAATGTAGCTAAGACCTGGGTGGGGTGTGGGTGGCCTCCCTGAAGATATTTTCCTTCTCTATTCACGTAGATCCTCTGTGATCTTCCTTCCTGTAACTTAATCACTAAACTAACATCAGAGACTCCTCCCACGCTACCCCAATGCATCACAGGGTTGACCCCTTCCTGAAGATATTACCAGCCAAATTACATTTTCCCTCATCATGTTCATTTCCAGTACAATCAAGGGGGTGGGAAGAGCCGCACTTAAAAAAAAAAAAAAACAAACAAAAAAACCCAACCTGGTAAAGTCGGGCTTTTGGCCAAGACATGTTTGCAAATAGGTGCCATTGGGAACTTCCATGCTGGGGCTTCTTTGTTTCATTTTTTCCAAATGAAGTACTTGCAAGAAGGTAAGTAAGGAAGTGTTGTGTTCCATTCACCAAATAAATGGTGAAGGAAAATTACAGACCCTGATGGACAGAAGAAGGGAAATGATTTAAGAATGTGACACCTATACTTCTTTCACACCTTCTTGCATGTGACAAAAGGTAACTTAGAGGGGATCAAAAGTCTGGTCAGCTGTTGGCTCTTTGACAGCCGGTGTGAAATTAAGCTAAGCGATTGACTCTAGTCACCTCTGGACACTGGTATACAACCGGAAATCACCACCACAGCTGGCACAAACAGGAACATCAGCAGCAGTTTTACCAGCAAGATTAAGGCCCGGCCAGCCTTCGACACCAGCCTTCCACGAGCTGCAGTCATCCTCACTACGCTGACGGGGTAGCAGGAAGCATTTGCTGCCCCAGTGCCCGTGCTGTGCCAGTCCCACAGCTAAGTTTCAGACACTGGACACAAGCACAGACATCGTGCCTCTTTCTGATGTGATTTCTCTCCTGTTTTCCTCTACTCATCTGTGTCTTTTACATTCTTATTACTATCCTCCTTTCCTGAGCAGCACTTGTGCAGCAGCTGCTACAAGCTTTTCCCTTTGCAGGAAAGGACTCCAGAAGCTACTATTTCCCTGCTACTGTACAGGCAGACGTTGAACATATTCCATCCTTTTCAGCTAACCCAGAAAAGAGAGCATTTCACAGTGTTTCAGGATCAGGAGCGGGCTTTTGAGATGAATCTCTCTGTCTGCTCTACCTAACTGCACTTAGGTTTGTTTATTTTGCAAGGCTGTCTCAGGGCAGGCAGCCTGGCTCCTTATGGTGGCAAGTAGAGAGATATCCTCCAAGTATACACCTAACGTGCTTCAGCCACTAACAGCCACACTGTCTCTCTTATCCTGGAATATTTTACTATGACTCCCCCAAAGAAATAATTAAACAGTCAAATTAGATATTGTTCATTCAGTTGAGGTTAGCAACCAGCAAAGGGGAGCATGAAAAAAAGTGTTTTGTGTTCAGGGTGATACATTTCTTCATTGTTCATCTAACCGCCATATAACAGTTCCACACCTTAGGCCACATATTATTAATACATGATAGTTATTGAGCTTATAAATTGCCTGATTTTATTCTACTGGGTGGTAGGTAGATCATGTTTCTTTAGCTTAATGACTTTGAGAGTTTAACTGACATCCATATGTCATCCATAAGTAAGTCACGGTGCCCAAATCCTATAAAACAGCATTAATGTTTGTACATTTAAGCAAACAGATTTTAAACATGGGTTTTAAACAGCTCTGCGTGATCTGCAGATTCTGGATCCTATTTTCTGCTTTCCTGCCTCTGCAATGCTCAGAAGAGCATCAGGAATGTAGAGAACATTGCTCTTTGAACTCTAGATGTCTGTGACAAAACGTAGAAGGAACAGAGCTCTGTGCAGTGTACTTTTTGAGGGGGTCTTGTCTTAAATATTTTATAGATCAATTTTTACCTGGAGAAGATGGCATCTTGCAGAGGTGCTAAAGTGGTGGAAATCTTATTCCTGTCTTGCAGGACAAGAGGAATTATGGTTCTACTGACACTTGGGGCTTCTGGTTCAAATAAGCATTTTTCCTCCCCTCCTATGGTTCCTAGGGTTCCTTTGAGGAAAGGTAAGTTCCTCCTTGGACTTAGGTAAGGAAGTCAGAATAGAAAAAGAATAATGAGGAGGCAGAGCGATAGGGAAGGCAGCCAACGCACTTGGTAATAACGAATAGAGTTGGGTAATTGTTTAGTTATTTTTCCAGAGAGCATTCATGTTCCCCAGAATGGCAAAAATAACTCAGGCTATCCAAAAACCACGTGACTGACTTGTTTCTAAACTCATCAAATACTTTCAGCTGTTTGGGGGAGTGAAAGGCTGGATAACCACAACAGTTGTTGCTCTCTCCTTTCCTTTTGTTCACTTAAACTTGGGTTTCTCAGAATTTACTTTCCTTCCTCTCTCCGCCCAAGGGAACCTAAATTAGGACACTCGCTTTGTGGTGAATAAAATTCTGGCTGTGAATATTTTCAGTCCATCTTGATGTAGCTGATACAGTATCTAAAGAGACACAGCGAAGTGAGTCAACTGTGCAAGGTACTGAACTATGTGAGTAAGTCCACCCACTGAACTTCTTCACGGGCAGCCTCACTATTTCTGAAGGCAGTATGTATTTCCTGTGTTTTCCTAACAATATTAACAATTTAAAAAGCAGTATTTGTTTTAATCACGGGGGTATTGGGTAAGATTTGAGATTAGCCACTTTGAGTAAAGGACATAGGAGTAGCAAAGCAAGATACTTGCAAGAACATACTGCTGTGATAAGACTTGTACCAATTACACCAGGTTTGTGTTCGATCCAAGAATCTCATCTCCGCTCACCTATATAACAGATCAATTGTTTGGATAATCCTTAACACCTTGTGCAATCTAGTCCTGGAGTACTCATCTAAATCTCTCCAGGAAGAGGGGCTCTCTACATCATAATTCCTACAAAGCCTGTTACACTGAACATGCCGCTCTCACAGGGCTCAGACAGACAGAATGGCTTTCCTGAAGTCCAAGAAAAGATGATACTATACAGATAAATCTGTTCATCAATGGATCTCAACAGGATCCTAGATGGAAAGGTAGGAGGAAGACCCAAAACACAGGGTGGAAAAATGCAGATTTTCTTATACTGATTGGTTTGTCATAAACTCCAGTTAGCATGGTGTTTCAGCGAGGGCATTCATCACTACATTACAGCGCTTGTCTCTAAACAGTTTATGCTCATGCTAAAATGGAAAACTATTTTTTCCCAGGAAACTCAGTCACGTTCACATCTGTGTAACTGTTTCATGTCCATCCCACCAGCTCTTGTTTTGTACAGTACGCTTCCATACATTAGGGCTCAGTTTCGATACACCAATGACTGGTTTTTGACCAGAGAGAAGAGCGCAGTCGTGTGCTTTACATTAGCCACAAAAGTTGCAAAAAGTCAGGCAGTTAACCCAGCAAGAGGCTGTTGCTGCAGGTTTTGTAATTCATTAGGAAGGTCTGTCTGCATCAGCCTTAGCGGGCGTAGATTCATGCTTCCCTATTTTTTCCTTTTTTTTAATCCCTCCCAATGGCCCTACAGGATAGAGGCCGTTCCTATCAGCTGACATTAAATGGCTAATCTTGAGACTTGAGTTAGTCTCAGTGAAGCAAACAAACTGTGCGCACTCGTATCATACTCAGTAAGACAGAAAATACAAGCACCATCATTGTCAGGTGAAGCTCCCAAGTGACAAGAACTCATTCCTCCTCTAATCTTTCTCTCGGGAAAGCAAACTCACAACAGAAGCGCAGCCTCTGATGTAGAGAGCAGTTACTGGCAGAGCCAGCCCAGAGAAAGTCAGTCACAGTCCCACAGAGGAGCTGATTGCTACTTCTGCAAACGTTGTCCACAGATTGTTTCTATCTACAAGTAAGAACAACCTCAGCTTTTCTTTTGTGTGACAAATTATAATAATGACATCGGGAACAAGAATCAAAAGGAGTTAGTGCTATCTTTTTTGTGAAAACACAACTCGTGTATTTTTTCATACTCAGTCTAAGAATGACAAATGTCAGGATAACTTGTGAAATAAAAACTGGTTCTTCCTCCTCTCCAAGAACACCTGTTTGGAAAAAGGGGACACTCTACCTCTACAGGCAGGTTTTGTTCTTCCCTAAATCAAAGTACTTGTTTTGACCCCTAAGTGCACAGGACAAGTGTCCTCTCACGACTCCCACCCCTCCCTGAAACGCCCGAACATTTGTTGCAAGGTCAAGCTTTTAGATTGGCTTTAAAAAATAAACATATCCTTGACATTTGAAAAAGAAAACATGATCCTTTCACCTGAAAGATTAAAATCATAAAAAGCTAAAGCTGCAGTAGTAATAGAAACATCCCTCATGATGCTGCTGCTTGTTGCTTTCTCTGTTTGCAAGCTGTGTGCTACCACGCCTCCTCCTCTGGCTGCTCTTATTCAAGCAGATCCCTAATGCTTGTATTACCACTGCAAAATTCTCTTCGCACAAGTTCCTTACAAAGGGGCATTTTATTTCATTTTAATTGCAGTTTGACCACATTCTACCATGGCTGCAAACTCTGCAGCTGGGGACGGTGGATAGCAGTGAGGTCTGTGTGATTAGGCTATCATATAGCAATGTTGCCACGAAGATTTTTTTCCACCACATCGTTTCTCCCACAGTTAATAACAGAATTCTCTGTGTTCAAATGATGTTTTCAGAAGTCCCTTCCACAGCAAGTCCCTCTTCCTCAGAAAGCGTCCTGAACTTTCATGAGTCCTTTGCCCATCAGAAAAAGAAAATCGGGTTCAAAGCTGTAAAACAGCAAATGTCATGTCAAGAGCAAAAATTTGTAGCAGATGCTGTGACCTAACTAGTTTATTTATCAGCATCAAGTGCAAATGCTAGGCTCAGAGATAACATTATTGAAATTCCAGGACTGCATGAACAACATGCTTCAACAAGTTTCCCAGCACGGTTTGTCACCAAGTAATTCTTACAAGAAATTCAATGTAGTTCTGTCCCGAATTGGAACATTTTTTCTTTCTAGACTCAGCAGACAGGTACCAGAAGCAAAGTGAGTGTGTTCAGGTATCTACAGGGAAAATAGCCTTTCCCATTGTTGCAAAATAGAAAATCACCATGAGTGGAAGCTCTGTAGCTCCAATTTCACATGCGGTTGGCACAAAGAGAATCAGTAAAGGTTTTCAGAAGTTCTGATGCTAGTAATGCACTTCTACTCTCCACAAAGCAACCCACAGTTTGCCTTCAACTCCCAACCGGAGCTTAAAAAACTAAACATCAAGAATTAAAATGCCTTCACTTCAAGGCATTCTGACAAGGGGTGTTTTTCTCTATTACGGATGCTCCCAAGAAGGAGCACGTCTGCAGCAGCATTTCTCCCCTCAGTAACTGAAGCTCTTTAAGAAATTCAATTAAAAAGTAAAGAAGAATGAAAATTAAAGTTGGGGAGTGGGGGCATCCTGGAGGGGAAGCAAGAACAAAGCCATGCAGGCTTATGCAGCCAGCCATTTGCAAAGCTGGAGGTTTCACGAGGAAAAAAAAAAGCCTCTACTGTTCCTGAATCAATGACTTCCCATTTACAAGCTGGCTGTATAGAAAGAGGTTCAAAATGGCTCTCAAGGAATTCATGCCAACCGTGAGGTCTGTTTTCTCGGCTGCGTTTTCCCCTCCTCTTTCTTTCGCAGTCACAAGGATGTAAGTATTTATCAGTGCTGTACCCCTGCCAGCATACACTGGAACGAGTCAAAGGGACCTGGCACTGAATCACAGGGATTTGTGTTGCTAATAAATACACAGGCCCCATCCATTGTTGATTAATTTTGACTGAAATCTAAACACCAAACAACAAACACTCTTCTGAACTGCTTTGGTACCCATTAGTTTGATGTGTTTATTAGACAAGACTGTATTCTTTCAAGTTTATTAACAACAGATTAGAGGATCTGCAAACAAATAGAGGAGGTTTATTATTTAAAGGTGTGGGCACCATACACTAACATTTTTAGGATTTGACAAGAAATAAAAACAAAAATCCCATAACAAATTGTACTTAAGAGTGAAATAAACCCCTCTAGTTAATGTTGAAGAGCAGCACAGCGCCAGCCCTTCACATTTTCAGAAGTTTCAGCTCAGGAGACACAGAACGACACCTCTGGAGTAGCACAAAGACTAAAAATAAATTAAAAACCGAACCAAAACCAAACCCCCGACAAACAAACTGTGGAGGAAGCATAGAAATTGCATTAGTTCAGAGAGGGTTCGTAGTAAACAGGAGGGGGTTGGTACTTCGGTAGTATATATTGCAGCTAAAGAAATTCCTTTAAACCCTGCATTAAGTTGCAGGAGACTATTTAACAAATCAAAATGTTCCAGCAGAGCTCAGCAAAAACCAGTGTGTTGCAGCAGCAAAGAAAGCCAACAGGATGCTGGGCTGCATCAAAAGGGCATCACCAGCAGAAACAAAGAAGTCGTTATCCCACTCAGCGCTTCTCAGGCCACACCTGGAATACTGTGTTCAGTTTTGGTTCCTGCTGTGCAAAAAAGATGTGGACAGGCTGGAGGGGGTCCAGAGAAGGGCCACAAAGATGATCAAAGGACTGGGCAGCTGCCAATGTGAGGAAGGGCTGAAAGAACCGGGTTTGCTGAGCCTTGTGAAAAGAAGGCTTAGGGAAGATCTTACCACCATGCCCCAGTCTCTAAAGGGTTGCTACAATGAAGATGGAGAGTCCCTTTTCATAAGGAAGCACATGGAAAAGAAATGGAGTGATGGGTACGAGTTACTCCTGGGGAGATTCTGATTGGACACAAGAGGAAAATTTTTCACAACAAGGACAATCATCCATAGGAATAATCTCCTCAGGGAGGTGGTAGAGATCCCAACATTGGACTCTAAAGATCCAGCTGGGCAGCGTGCTGGGCCATCTTGTCTAGATCGTGCTTTTGCCAGGAAAAGTTGAACCAGATGATCCTTGAGATCCCTTCCAACCTGGTATTCTATGATTCTGGGATGATTCTCAAAAACAAAATACAAGACACTTAAGAACCCTTTTGCTGAAGTCAGAGGCAAAAGCTTTGACTAGGATACAAGTCATCACTGCAGAACAAAACCAGGTAAATAAATATTCATCAATACTCTACTTACACAATCTGTTCAAGACTCTAAACAATAATAAAAGGATGTTTTCCCTTAATCTCCTGCCAGAAATAGAAAATAGGTTTTGTCTACTCTTATTTTAATTCATAGCGAAAACAGATATATCAATATGCTTTTTGTTTCTGTCAGAAGTTTCATTTTAGTTATTTATTTCTCTTCAGACATTCACAAGCCTTTGAGTTTAGATGCCAATAAATTAAAGTGCATCATTATTACTTAAATGGATGACAACACTAAATTATCCTCCCGGTTTTCTCATACGGCATTTTAACCCAATCAAGGATCAGACCAAGGACAGTTCAAAAGGATTAAAACACAGCCGCCTTTGTTTGATGCATTGAAGTCAAATAATGATTTCTGCCTTGAGGGAAGTATGATTCATAACCATCAGCTGGCAATATTTTAAAAACACATACTATTAGAGTTTGCATTTTCAAGATTTCAGAACCCACAAAATTCCAGTCTAGTAACATCTATACAGGCCCGACCGACGGGACTCCAAAGGTGCACTTGCAGTTGCTGGAGGTATTTCCATTGCAGCCCTACGTGAGGTGCTGGGGCAATGGCAGGAGCCGAGGGTTCAAACTCAGCCCTGAGTTAGACTCCAGAATTAGAATTCTGCATCCACACGCTCCATCTTTGAGGAGAGATTGATATCTAAATGGCAAGAATCTCCCCTGTGTTTTCAAAAGCATAATAATAAATCTCTTATCCTTTTCCTTTACCTAGGTCAACAGTTTTCTTTTCTATTATGATTGCCATTGTACATTAGACATTTGTACTCAATGGGCCCTGATACCAAAGTCTTAGGTTACTTTAGTTAATTTAAAACTCAGTAATAAGTAATTTTTAAAAGTCACTGTTTTCCAATAACACTAATCTTATGCTTCTAACAGAAGAAGTTAATATCTCATTGTGTCGTTCTGCCACTAGTTTTATTAGAAATTTCTGAATACCCTAATAAATAATCCTCAACAAACAGTGACGAAACGTTTGTTCCGCAGATCAAATAGCCAAGTACCCAAATAGCTTTTCATTTAATGGACTCTTTCAAGTATTATTTCAATGTGCTGTGTTGTCATAACAATATTACAATGCCTGTTATTTGACCATAAACTCATTCGAGAGGAAAAGTCATGCTGATCCTACCAAGGCTTAGTAGTTTTCATTGTAGATTCAAATCTGACAATGTATTAATCTAAAGATGAAGAGTACCTAAGAGGAACTTTATGGGCTTTGACGAGTTGTTTTATTTTACAGTTTCCAAAAGATCTGGAATCTTTTGGCAGCATATCTTCCTCCTATTGTTTTGGAGAACCTATCTTCACAAGCAGATGCAAATGTTATTAGAGGCAAAAGTTCATAGGAGGGCTTTGGTTTAGAGGCTTATGTGGTAGGGGGTGTTGTCACCATCTCTACTCTGGCTCTTGCTTTGTACAAATTGTTTCATTTGTACAGTCGTTCAACAAAGGTTGAACACAACCACTCACCCAAGTTTTCTGAAGTTTTCACACTATGTTCTGCCCATAATTGACATAAAGCACGTTGAATTGCACTAGAAAACAATCTTTTCACATTTTCACTGGCACATGAAAGACAACCTACCAAGTGAAGTTCACCATACTTCAGTCAAATTTATCGGAATAGTTGTAAACCTAGTTTCAACATTTGGAAACTCTCACTGATCTCAACTGAAATATTCTTGCTACTTTTTTCTGTGTAATTTCAATATATTTATGTCCTATAAGCCAAGCTACTCACAGAATCTTTGGTAAACGTCTTAATTTCTCCACGAGTTGGTAGAACTCGAGCCCAGAGGAAAACTTCCCAGAAAGGTTTCAGAAACCCTGCAGACTACATCCGGCAGTGGAATATACCTTCTATACTGACACAATCATTTTTTCACATATACGTATACAAACTCACTGCCAAACGTGACTGTCACAAAGATTCTTGAAGACTTTCTGAGCTTCCAGCAATATGACACCGCACTTGCATTGCTGGTTGTCCCCATCCTCCTTCGGGTTTATCAGTACGATTGTTCAAATAGAACTGTACATTCCTCCCACCTCATACAGAATAGCCTGGGTCTATTAAGGGGTCTTATCGAATGCACCAAGCGGGTTGCCTAACTACCAGTCTCTAAAAGACCTTCTGGCCAATGCCGTGCAGTAAACAGGAAGTGTTTTCAAAACCAAAGAATTCTTTAACATTAGATATTTGGTTCTAGACAGCCTGTATACACTTAGTTGGCCAAATATTTTACCATTTCTAAATGTTAGGCAAAGCAGATGTAACTTCAGACCATGCACAGCATGTTTCAACTCACTAGCACTGCTTAAAAAACAGTCCTGCTGGCTTGAAGGACAGAGTCTTTAAAATACATCTGCTGAAGTTCTTTTGTTTAGCTGCGTTTCAGGATCTGTTACAAGGTCAAGAGGAAGCAATATTAAAAGCCAAGCATCTCAGCAGGTTTCTCAAGGAATTTCCAAACCTGGTATCTTGTCCTGAACTAATCTTCCTTTCCCAGTTATGCCATACAGCCACCTCTTGGCTAAAGCCAATACAGGCTCAGAAGGAAGGAGGATCACTACCAAGTCAGCATGTGAATACTGTGTGATTAATTATGACAAAACACTTACAAGAAGACAGTTGCAAATCTATTGCATGGTGGTGGGGAGTGAGAAATGAAGGATTTTTATTGCTCAAGATTGACTGACTTGATTATAACAGCATTTTGGTTGGAAGATATCATGAGTCCTGTATTGGTTGTGCTAACTTAACAAATGATAGCGTGGAGTTGAAATCAAATCAATGGTAAAGTATTCCCAAAGCCGTTGCTTTCAGCCTAGGGGACAAGACAGCCTCAAACAGAAAAGCAAGCCAGCTAAGGCACCGTTATTGTCTTGGTTTGGGCTAGCGTTATGAACACATTCACACGTACATTGCCCTCCCCTTTTCTAAATCCTCTACCTGGCCCGCTGACTTGGAGCACTGCTTTAACTTTCCTCCTAACAAAACCAGTGAAGGCCCCAGGCCAACCTGGAGCAACAGGTTTCTAATAGCCCCCTCTGCAATAGATGACATTATATATATATATAAACATAAGCTATGTTAAGCTTAAGACAGCACTACAAACCAGAAGAATTCTTGTTCTTCAAAGCCTTAAAGGAGGGATTTTTATGTATTTTCTCCCGTGCAGGTCGATTTGGCATGCACAGCATTAATTTTGAAGGAGGTCAATGCTGCTAATGAAGGATTTTCCAAAGAGCACAAAGGAAGCATTTAATTGCATTTGGGGCTGTTGAGCCCAAAGCCTAGTAAAACAAGTCAAAAGTGAGTTGAGAATAATAAAACAGCATCTGTGTTTCACTTCGATTCCCTGAGTGAGATGGGGAATTTGCATAACATTTTCACGTAGAGTAAAACTGCAGCTCTTGAGGTTCTTTCAGCAACACACTAATGGGACAAAGCCCTTACAGCTACCCCTGCTAATGGTCCTATGTAAAAGTTTAAATAGGGGTAGGATTAGATGGGAAATTCCACTTTGGCGTGGTGAATTGGGAAGATCTAAAAAGGATCTGCAGTGCCTGCAGAGGCATTGAAATTACAGCCCAGATATAAGAAATACTGAGCTCATTGTGCTGCTGAGATGGCTGATGTGCTTCATTCAGTGCCTGGATTAGAATTCTAATTTTAGACTCTGATCTCTGGGGACATTTCAAATGCTACTTGTTCATACTGAGGTGTCTCCCAAGGTTGTATTTCCCCACATGCTTCTTCCACAGGTTGATATATTAATACCTACAACCTTTTATTCCCCTGTTTATTTAAACCAGCAAACATTCAACAAACTTTCAACGTGTTCCATACAGTCATGTGTTCCTAAGCCACCTGACAGAATCCTGTAGTTACAGAAGAGGTATTTACATCACCCAGTTTTCTTGTGGGAAGTAATTTCCTCAACTCAGTTATCTGGGGGTCTGTTCCCAAAATTATCCCAGTTTTTGTTTGTTTACTGAGACCAACAAGCATTTTATAGAAATCAGTTCTAAAATTGACTAACTGAAATTTTCCTACTTGCTTTCAGATCAAGACAATAGCATCACTTTTAATTGCTACCTTTAAAGATCCTTCCCAGAATCTCAAACTGGGACAGAGCTGAATTACGTCAAGTCCATTTTATTAGAGACTTCTTTGTTCAAAAGAGGATTTGAAAGTCATCTTCCCCAATCTGTCTTGGTGGACAAAGAGTTTGAGGATTCGGTCAGTTTAAAACATATCATGGGTACTTTTCCTCTGAAAATGTGATAAATAGGCAGTGATGCCTAATCATACGTTTACAGGGTAATCATATGACAACCTACTCTGCACCTTAACTTAGGAGTCTACATTTCTTCTACAGAGAGTAGAGAAAAATTCCTCCAAAAGTTGACTGGGTAAGTTTTGTTTAAATGTTGACCGCTATTCCCCATTACTTCACGAACTCTCTTCCAGAGATGAAATTTTTACCTCGCTGTGTTCCAGCTGACCACTGCTTTTTTTTCCAGTACTGATTTCCTAATTTCATACTGTCTTAAGTGTCAGCATCCTCACCTTAAAATCAATAACTGACTCTTTTGCAATCTGTACAATGCTCTGTTCATATTCTCCTACAGTGTTGTTCCCTTGGGGAATCCCTTGGGGCTTCTTCTCCAGGCCACATATGCTCTACAAATTTTTGCAGTGTAATAAGACTCATTGCTGCTCATTTATCTTTTTCTCCAAATATTGGGCATCATCGTGCATCCCACATCAGAGCTGGCATAGTCCTTCCATGGACTGTTTTGTGCACTGTAGCTGTGTAAAATGCAGTTTCTCAGGTGTCGGTACTTCTGTATCTCTACTTTAAGTATCATGGATTTTCTGTCAAGCCCTGGCACATTCCTATTTCTTTCTCTAGGTTTAAAACTTGGAACGTGCATTAGCAACTTCAGAAAGTTATGTTCCATAATACAGTCTCGCCTTTTAACAGACAGTAAGTGAACCCCCCAGACTTGAAATATTGGCTTTTCAGCTTGGAAGAACCACTTGGGAGAGCCTTACTTTCTTTTTGTGTTATCACTACTCTTCAGAATGCTACAGTAGTGTTTGGATTGCTTAAAGGTAACTGCAAACCATTCAGGTATCGCAGCAGAACTGCCTGTTGTCAGCAACCACTACCTGAGATAGACTGAAGCATTATGCGCTCTTTGTTTGCCAGGTACATAACCAAAGAGTGGCAGTGGTTGTAGGTGAGCTAACTGTTTGGTTCTTCCCAGAACACTACCTTTGGCCACTGCCTTTTCACCACTGAGTATTTGTTCGGTAAACACTCAAAGCTTCTGAGAGGAGCCTCTCCACCACCTGCGCTCTATAGTCATTGCTGCTGTTTCGTGTGGTTACCTGCACAACACAGCAGCTGCCTTCCACTAGAGTCTCTTAACAGCTCTGCCCATCGAGTTTCTTTCAGATAACCCCTTTCATCACCTCTGATCTTTGAAAAGAACTGCACTCATGTCCAGTATTGAAATTAAACCTGACTAGCTAACTGTAGGAGTAAGGAAAATAAAAGACATTTTATTAAAGCTATTTCTGTAATATGTGTTCTGTCTTTCAAGATAATACCACACACACAGCAGAGATTAACAGCCTCTGCAACACCCAGCTGCAATGGCACAAAAGGAGCCTCAGAATGGCTTAAAAGCCTCAGTAAAATCTGACAGTTTCAAGGCTTTGGTTGCAGATCCTAACAATTTTATTTCTATACCTGTTAAAGTTAGTTTCAAGATTTGGGAATGACTATTCTAGGTTCTGTGCAAAACACAGAACAAAAAACCAAAATGAACAAAAAACCAAAACAAACAAAACACCGTAGATTATTTAAAGGCAATTTAAAAAAAAAAAGACAACCCCTAAAATCCCCACAGCCTCACTGTTGGATTATTTGGAAGAAGAGTTAATCAAGTTGTTCAAGTTACCAAGGTCTTTCACAGAGCTCCCAGAACTTACTTTATTGGGAGCGAAGGGGTAAAAGAAAGACTTTGGTTCCAGTCTAAACACTAGAAGAAGGGGAGTCACTTTGGCAAATCTGACATACGCGATTGTTTCTGTTCACCAACCAAATCCCTCTACCGAGCATTTCCACCACGGTGTCACACAACTGACTGCAGCAAGATGAACTCAAAAACCACAAGCAAGGGACAAAACAATAGGCCTCTCTTAGGGTCTGACACATGTATCCATATTTAACTATTTCATTTACATACTGTGTTACCCCAGCAAGTCCACAAAGCACCAGCACAGCCAACACTTCACTGCGGAGGTACCAATTCCATTTTAAAATGAAAGCTTTTGTCACTGTTTTCTCTTCAACCTGCAAAAACTGTCAGGGTCATAGAGCAATATGCTACTTCAGTCTGGAAGGAAAAAAGGGAAACCTGGAATTTCATTCAGGAGCAACCTGTAATGTATATGTTCTTCCTCTGGGTCCAATACTCTGACTAATGACAGAAAAAACTGTGTTCAATTTCAGAAAAAACACAGTTCAATTTAAAAAATGGAAGCTGAGGCTGTATCACATACTGCACCTCAGAAGCTATCAAACTTCAGACCTCTATATTTCAATTAATCACAATCCATCATATCACATACACACTGGAAAAGGTATTTCAGTGTCCATATCAGTCACCATAAATTAATTTAAAGAATTAGAGTCATGACAGGCAATGTAATTAAAAGAGGCAGCCTTAAAAAGAGTTGGAGGTGAAGGTGGTTGTGTTTGGGTTTGGGGGGTTTTTTGTATTTTTTTCTTTTTTAAACAATGTCATCTTCCAGTAACTTTCCTGTTTCATCCTATTCCATCTCAGCCTCAGAGGCTGCAGACATTGCTTCAAAGAATTTCTTGGCACTCCCATAGTCATAAAACAAATATTCTATAACTTCCAAGATCAAACACACTTTGGCGGGATGCAAAACAGCTACCTCTGCTCCAGCTTGGGCAGACGCGCTTGTGAAGTATTGAATTCTTGCCTCTGCACCTGAGCAGCACGTGATACATCATGAAACAGGCAGGTCTTCCTTATGCTTGCCTTTCGAAAAGATTGCTCCTGCTTCCCTACAACTAGAACTAGTAGGTATTTGAATGTGCCTTTCCAAAATGAATCAATCA
This sequence comes from Buceros rhinoceros silvestris, assembly GCF_000710305.1. Lineage (NCBI taxonomy): Eukaryota > Metazoa > Chordata > Aves > Bucerotiformes > Bucerotidae > Buceros > Buceros rhinoceros. The sequence goes on along the minus strand of NW_010404375.1, from coordinate 70,257 downwards.
TGCCTCAGGATCCGTAAGGGCCTTTTGTACTTCTGAAGCACCACAACTGCTCCGTTTTAATATTGTAAACTTTGCTTTTAATATAAGTTCCACCTTCAGGGGTAGTCCGCTAAGGATTGTGTTCTGAAAGGCTGTAATTTTTGAAGGAAGGTTTCCTATTGTCAAAGAACCTTTTAGATTTTGGAAAGAACAACGTTTCCTGATTTATGGTATGGGGTGAGGGGACAGAAATTATACCAGCACAAGAAAAAACAAAGAAAAGCCCATACACCTTCAAGTAGGAATATTCCCTCTTGTTTTCTCAGTAAAAACTGGACAGGAGTAAGTTTAAAGGTGAAAGGTATTTAGAAGCCTTATTATTAAGCAAAAAGAAAATACGAAGATTGAAGAAAAACCATGCAAAGTACATAGGGTTTTCCAGCAACTGAAGCCATTTCATATCCCAAGAGTCCTTCTTACAGACATGCTTACATTTAAGAGACACACTGGCAAGCTTCAAGATCAAACAGCAAGATTAGCAGAAGTATTCCTGAAGGTCTGAATTCCCGGCTTTGGAGAGGAAGAGAGGGAAATAGGATTTCCAAGCCATTCTCTGTTAACTTCTTTTCTCTAGTACCACGTAAGTCTGGGCCAATGAGAGGTAAACACAGTCCCTGGATAACTCATGGCTACAGAGCAACCTTTAAGCCTTCTCTCATTAAGGCTTCCCAGCACTACACAGAGCAAAGCCACTGGAGCAAAGACTAAGGACCTCACTGACTTTCACCATTAATGCCATCCCTCATTCATATATCATTCAGCAATGCAGAGGAAGGAGCATCAAACACGTATGTGGTGGTGCTCCAGAGATGGCAGGTGCAGGAGGAGGCCATGCACCAACCCACAAAACTATTCAAAAACACTTATCTTCAACATCTTAGACTGAGCTGCCAACACATTTGACTTCAGCAAGGAATCACCGGGGGGGAGGCAGAATGGACTACGCATTATAATTAGTCAAAATTAGACTTCAAAAAGTTTCCATCAGAAAACTGTGCTTCAGTGGAACACTAATGCAGTAGCATTAGCTCCTCCGAGCCTTCAACAGAAACCAAATACACTGAGTTACCTCCCCTATTAGCTGCTAAATTCCTCAAGTCCTCTGGTTACATGCATGGTAGATTCCCAGATCCAGTGGACGAGGGATGGTCTTAATATTACAGCATAATACATGTAAATCTTCCTGTGCTCCTTCTTTTAAATAGCAAATACATACACATAAATTACCAGGAAAAAAATACCAATATTTAATGCACTAAGTCAAAACATTTAGATTATTACAGTAGCTTGACCTTTGAAAAGTAGAAATATTTCAACTTTGTAACGTAAATTGAAATCAGAAGCATCAGAACTAAACATTTTTAATGAAGTGTTTTACATTTACACGCACGGATATGTGTGTGAGTGTGTATACACACATAGACACATCTCCGCTCGTTCTTCCAAAACATAAATTCAGAATTTTGCTCTATAGAAAACACTGTCTTGGAACAGAAACATTTTTCAAGTTCTCAAACTACCATGAAACTCAAACATTGGTTCCCAGCATGGTTCCTGCAGTAATAAGTGCCATGGAAAAAGGCAAGAAGATGATTAACAAGTTAGTATTCAAAGCTGGATTTGAAAAACACACGGCAAATGAGTCGCAGGCCATGTTTTGAACAAAAAAATTGAAAACATAATATAGAACTCACTGATGTTCTCGGTGATGTAGGAATGAAGGAATTTGTAGGGGAAAAAAAGTATGGCTGAACAATTTTGGCATTTTGTAACTTGTGGCAAAGAAACATTTAAATGTTCTTTAGATGTCTGTTTGTGAGCAGGAATACAGACTCAGAAAGAGAAAACAGAGTGATGCTACACGGACACTTTATTTCCTGGCTTCTAGCCCTTTCCAACATAATTCAAAACTACGCAACTATAACATGACTTCCTCTATGTATATATCAAGACAACAAAGTGCAATTTGATATAGAATATTAATCCGATTTTACAGTTTGGAAAGTGGATATACAGAAGTGAAACGAGTTGCCTAAGGTCAGAGGAACCATGCACGGAAGAGACAAAACATCCAGCTCTCCTGACATGGGGGATCCTAAAAGGGATTTAGTGCTTTGCCAGTTATTTATCACATAACTGTTAAATTTCCATTTTTCCCCACAGTTACTTATTCACTTACTTATACACTGGCCTAATAAACAGACTTTACAGGTCAGGAGGATCTCAAGGATTGCCAAAGGGAGTGCTAATGACTTTGGTAACAATGGGTCAGCATTAGATGAGGAGACAGAACTGGACAGGCGCGAAGCCTCAGCACTCAGAGGAGCTCTCTCTCCTAGATAACTTTCAAGCTTCCTTCAGAGGCCACTGACTGGGATTTAGAGGCAAAATCAGAAGATGATTTAAAAAAAAAAACAAGAACCAAAAAACCCAAACAAACACAACAATCCAAACCAAAACACATCCTGTTTTCCATGTGCAAATATTAACATCTTTCTTTATTACAGCAACAGCCAAAGACCAAGGAGGACCTGTTGCCCTGGGCACCCACCAACCAAGACAGCTTTTTCCCCCGTGAAGAGCTTACAACCCCGTTAGACCAGAGAGGCAGCAGACGGGGGAGGTACAGAACATCGTTCATCCAGCAGCTCACCGCACCTGAGGATCACGCTCTTGCCTTTCCGCTGAAGGTGAGTAGTGCCTCACCCACACACAGAAGTGCCGTTTCCCTACTTGTTTTACCTAACTGCTGTTCTGCGTGGAAGGCCTCTGAAGGGCCACAAGCACATTGCTGCCCAGCCTCAGCCTCCCTCAGCCCATCCTCACTGCACTCACTCAGAGAGCTGCATGGGAGCGATGCCCTTTGTGTCTTGTGGTGCAGGACAATGAATCACACTGTCTCTTCAGCAGTCTACATTTCCCCCCAGCCTCACACTTTCCAGGAGTTACTGAAGCTCTGAAGAGGCGACTGGCATTTAGATGACAGAATATTGAAAAGGTCAGGGCTGTACGGCACAATGCAGCCATTCACAGGGTGCACCAGCTACTGAAATGTCACTCCTTCTTTCTGAGGACAAAGGCCACAGAGTACAACAGGAAACAAACCAACATCATCACATGCTTTTAAGAACTAGCAGGCTTTGATTTCCTTCATATATCACGAGGTAGGAAAGATCATCAAACTCAAATGTGGCTTCCTGAGCTTCCAACACTCACCTCTGACTGCTGTGCTTTGCAGGCCAGGAGCTTCTTGCCATCTCCATCGCAGACGGCTTTGGTTCCCTGCTGTCTCTTCATTTTGCAGGCAGGAATGACTATGTCCTCACCAGCTGCTGGCACAGACCATGCTAAACAGTAGCCAGGTGGCTCTGGAGCAGTATTTTTGCACCCATGCCACAAACCTCAGCCTCGTTTTCTCTTATTGAAGTTCTCTGAGTAGGAAGCGATACCAACATAACCTCTTTCCTAGGCAGACTTAAAATCATAAAGTCCCATGAGTTCTCCTGGCAGAAATGCAAGAATGCAATTTTTTTTTTTCTACAAACTTCAACCAAGACACTCCATCGTCAGTACTAAACCTACTAATGGTGCTAACTTTCTAGACTTTACAAATTCCTGACTTTGAAGCAAAAAGTTCTTCTCCATTTAAAAATGTGAGGGGTGAAGGAGTTGCATTTCTGATCAAGGCCAAAAAGTCTCCTCACTGCACAAGGCTGGAGTCAGCTACTAAAAAAAAAAAAAAAAAAAAAAAAAAAAAAAAAAAAAAAAAAAAAAAAAAAAAAAAAAATTCCTTTCCTTTCAGATAACCCTGCCTGTTGAGTCAAAAAGTCTTTCTCAACTCCTTCAGCTGAGTCTCCCTTAACAAGAAAAAAATGTCATCTGCAGATGCAGCTGAGGATAGGTGATAAGGTGGGAGGGCTCTGCTTGCCTAATTAAAGCATCAAGTAGGGTGCTGATATCAACAACAATCCAGCTACAGTTGCCACATCCTGGTTGCTTGCTGGAACCACCACAGCAATTCTATGATTCTCAGACATCCCTGTCAAGTTTTGTACCATTTCTTATTCTCTTCCATAATACACAATTTCCAGAAACCTCTATGAAAAAAGATTTCTTCCTGCCAAATTTGGTGCCAAGACATCATTCCATTCCTCCTGCTCCAGAACTGCCCTTAAGGCATTTGTAGGGGAAATAAGATTACCAGTCATTGCTGACTTTCTGCTGTGCTTCTTCACAGCTTCTGCACATATGAAGAAGAAGAAAAAAACATAGAGCTCAAGTCTGTGATCCTTTTCAACTTAGTGTTTCCACAGAATCCAAACTGCTAGCTAAGCTGTTTCCAGGGAAGCAGTGATGTCTGAAGAATTGTTTATAGAATGGTAATCAGGTACAGCCTCAATAAAAACTCCTGGTCCATCACATTGGCATTGTTAAAGGTATAATCCACTATCCTCAACAAAACATCACTCTCCCAAGGTTTCAGGATTTTTATCACTCCCCTTTGCTTTGCACTCATTAGACTGTACCTAGAGTATTTGACCCAGTTTTGATAATCCTGGTGCTAAAAGGGTGTTGATAAACTTATTGATAAATTTGTTGATAAATAAATTCAGCAGAGGGCAAACGACGGTGAAGGAGCTGGAGAGCATGACAGACGCATAGAGTTTGAGGGAAATGGGCTTCTTTAGTCTAGAGATGAAAAGGCTTTGAGGGAAGCTACTAGCAGCTTGCCCCTCTGTATGAGATTACAAAGGAGACAGAGACAGGCTCTTTACAGCAAGAAGTGCAAGGCAGAAGAACAAGAGATGACACTGGAAAACTCAACCAGGTGTGGAAACTCCATCCTTGAAAGATTTCAAGCTCTGATTAACAGGAGACTGGGCTGGACATCCTCCTAAAATGCCAGATTATGAATCTACACTACCTGCTAGTTTCCTCCCTTCAGCAGTATCCCAATCGCAGAGGATCATGCTTCACAAGTAATAACCCCAATCTTGCAAGTGTCCCCAGTGGATTGCAGCAAAGTCAGCTGATGATTACTCACACTGAGACAACAGAATTGAGATGAGACCTGGGAGCAGTAAGTAAGAGCCTAAGTAGGGATCATTCCACCTGCATCGGATATTACTGTCTCTGGGGTATTGAAAAATAAGTGAAGAGTATTACTCTCCAATTGCAATTTCCAGTGGAAGCTTAGGAAGCCATGGAGATTGGATCCAGGTTATACGACAAGATAGTTGCACAGATCAGTTCTGGCCCTATCTTTCTTCCACTGTCTGCATGTGTCACTTCCATCTCTCACAACACGGACTGAAAACTGGACTGACTAGATTTCTATAGACATGCAAACTCCAAGGCACACAAAAATTATTCCCCATTCAACTCGCCTCATTCTTTACCAGTTCTTTCTCCTCACTGATTTAAAGCATTCATGCACTTGCATCTTCTAGCACCCTCTCCCCCCACCATGGACTATTTGCCTTTTTTCACTTCTTTTGGTAGCAGTCTATTTTCTGCCCAACTGACATTCCTTCTTTGTTTAGCTTAGAGTTTTCTATTATCTTGAGTTTTAAGCCAGGTAATTAACTTAAGTTTTTATTCTGCAAACAGGCATCATCACATTCAATTTTCAAAAGGCTACCTAAAAGCACAATTGTGATGGTGGGAGGAAGTAAGAATAGCAGCTGAGGTAGAATGGGTTCAGTTGAGAAGTTCAGATACAGACTTAAAGCTGAAGATAAAGTGCATTTGGATGCAAAACGAATAATGCCAGGGATTTGCCACCTTTTGATGCTATCCACTACCAGACCTTTTTATTAAGTGGCCTTTTTCTCGCTGTATATAAGCCACAGTGAATCTGCAAGGCTGAAGCTGTTTCAGAGACAATCTCCTGTGCATGCGATTGCTCTAGACAGTCTTCTCACTGAAAAAGTGGATCAGGACAGGCCGCCTTTATCTCAGCAAAGGTTGTCGGCTTGGAATGTAGACAAAGACTTGCAGAGTAGAGGGTTGCACTACTTAAGAGTTCATGTTTGCTGAGCGCCAGTATTGCACCTCTCTGTCTTTATGAAGTTGTGAAATGATTTTTAAAACTCCATCAAGAATATATGGAATGTTTTCTCAGTGTGATTTGCAAAACCTACAGGAAAGGGGAAAGAAAGTTTGTGAACCCACGTCATGCTTTTAACTCTAAAGTCCATTTTTTTCAACACATGAAGTTTTGGAAGTTCATTATTTTCAGTGTACCCTTGCAAGCTTAATCTCTCTGCTTACTTTTGAGATAGAGATGGAGTTTTTCAGGATTTTAGAAAGACCCTGGTCCACCAGGTCAATTATTACATTCTTAAATGTTAAACCTCTTCCATCCATCCCCAGACATTCTGGTGCATAGCTGTGGTTCCTAAGACTCCACACATCTTCACCCCAAACCATTCAAAACGGGGGATCATCAGCACCCTCTTCAAGTCATCTTTCTCCTTTCTAATTTTTCATCCAAGGTCTTACCAGTCTGTTTATAACATTGTTAACAACCCCTTAGGAAATGACTTAACAGTAGGGCTAGGACTTCAGGTAAAGGAATTTCAGTAGAACCAGGCAAGGAAGTAAAGAATTTACTTTCCTGCAGATTTCCTGATTAAAATTCAAAATGAAAAGAAATTCAGAAACTTACATTCAGTTTAAGCTGAATTACTTCCCAATAATTTTCCTTCAGAACAGTGCAACCGTACACTTTCAGGCCTTTGCCAGCTAAGATTTCTTTATACTAGCAGCCAGGCACCTTGATGAAGACCAGTAACTTGGATGAGAAAGCACTTCTGTTTTATTGCATTTGGTAATCAAGGTTTGGTGCTCTTGCAAACAAAACAGAGCACAAAACTAAAACCCACCACACATTTTTATTTCATTCTACATTGAGACTCTAAAGATAATAATAAAAATTGTATATTCAAAACTGCAGTGTGACCCTTACCGCTTGAATTTCTCTCTAAGCAGGTACTGAAGCTAGAAACCAAAAAGTTTCAGGTTGCTTCCGGTTTGTTTCTCTTACTAAACCTCCTTCCAAATATCTTGCAAATTTAAACTACTAAAACACAACCATCACAAGACAGCCACAGTATAAGCGGGGTAACTGCGGTTGAGCGTCTGTAGAGCTCACCTGTCCACTCTATAGCTTAACAACATCCAGCAATGTGTGGCACTGTCTAGTCTCAAGAAAGCTTTAGAAGGCTGCAGCGCACTCTCCATCTGTGAAAAACTGTACCAGGTTGTTGAGCTTCTTCAGTGAGAAGAAACAACAGCAGAGAAATACCTTTTTTAAAATGGTGGAGATGGACAGACACCAAAGCAAGGTTACATTTTTTTGTCAAATGGAGACTGACAACCAGTTTAGACCTCTGGCTTCAGCGAGCAAGGTGTACAATTTTTTCATGATACCTTTTATCTAATTTATTTTCTTTAGAACTACACTTGAAGTTTGAAATAAAAAGACTGCTTCAGGGTAATATATTTTGAGTCATGTGTCATAGTTCCACAGACGAAGAATGTGGGTTTGTTCCCATAGTCAAGTTTATGTTTCATTTATAACTCAGTTCAATACGATGTTTATCTGCTTGTTTCCCCATTGCACGTCTTCACAGAGGTGGCTTTGTAAAATGGACCTGTCAAGTTCACTTCTCACTCCTAACCTTCCTCCAGTCGTAAACCAAATGTTCTGCATAAAAACGCTCTAAATAAAGCTAGAGTGAATTCAGTAGAGAGATCCCTGACTGATTAGAATTGCTTTTCATTTCCCTGGCTTACATGAATAGTAAAATAAGAAAAACAAACAGAAAAGATAACTGTGCTCTGTTAAAAGATAATCCCCTAGTATAATAATTGTCTAGCAAGGTTGAGCAGCAGAGCAGGCAAAAATCCAATTAGCATTCAGGAATTACGTTCCCATTGATTTGTAAGAATTATGCTCGGACACAGGTTCGAGCCATTTAGAGATGCTCCTATTCTCCAAGGCTCCAGCTATATTTATAATGCAGCACCCCATACTATTTTCCTGGTGTTATGGCAACGAGGAACACAATATGTAGAGAGCTCTCAAGTTCTGACAAGGCCAGGCGGCAGGCTCAGCATCACCCCATCACGTTCAATCGGAGCAGGACAGGTGTGCCTGTGAGGATGCATGTGTGCCTCTCCGCGGAAAGATGCATGTCTGTCAGGTCTGCAAAGCCAACAGGCGCAGAAATGGCACGACGGGAGGTTGGAGGAAGAGGACTAACAAAACTGTATTTGTTTCTTCTTTAAATCTCCTGACTAGAGGCACTGAATCATAGTATACATTAGACTGTGTTGACTCATTTAAAAAAGAACTTGAAATTCAAGAAAGCTCACTTCCTTCCTGCTTTTTTTGTTTTGTTTTAATTATAGAGTGAGGCTAGACTCACAAGGTCATTTACAGAAGTATTTCTTTCTACCTCAATAGCTGGGAGACTCCTGTGCATGTTTCCACATCTTTTAATGATTTTTCTACACATCAGTGATCACAGCAAGCTTAAGACCCACCCAGCCAGGTTGCATGTCACTAACAAACATGTTTTTACCTAAATGGACACACAGTTCTTGTGCTGACTTCAGCTTTCTAGCACTCTCACTATGCACCAGCCAGCAAGCCAAGATCTGCAGCCACCCATGCTGCAAGTGCCTTCACCATGCTAACGAGCTGGTGCGAAGAGATCAACCCTCATGGCTCCATGTAAAGCCTGACCAGTCAGTATTGCTGCCACCAATGAGCCGACACGGGGGGACTGCCTGGGAGTTTGTTTGGATTGTACGTCCTCAATCCTCAGCCACTTCAAGCAGTTAGTTCACAGGATTTCTTGAATAAGTTTACGTAACAGGAAAAAAAAAAAAAGACTGCAAAACACTGTCATGCTGCCATGGACCTTACAGGCTTATCAATCAACGGAGAGAAGGCTTTAGAAAAAAGTTGAAAAAACTCTGCTTCGAGTAGTTAGGCAAGGAGAAAGTAATTAGCAGCCACAAAACTAGCAGTAGAAGCAGGAGACTGGGTCATCAAGAGAAGTGGAGGGGGTGAAGTGACACTGCCTGGTTACCCAGTTTGTCTTCCAGAACAGACCACATCCCCAGCCTGGCGCTCTAAACCAGAGCAGAGTCCTTTCTCACACAGCCATTGTCCGGATCAGGAGATGATGAGGTTTTACTCTCTCACTCAAGCTAACTTCTGGAACTAATTACTAATAGATGAAACCAAAGTTCAGCTGAGCTGGTGAGTGCTTCACTGAAAGTTTTTCAAAATTAGCAGCTGTCATAAATCTTGAAACTTGATAAAGATTCTCTGAAGACTGGGCTTCCACGACAGTGCTGCTCAGTTACAGCCATGTCAGCAACCCCACCAGTACGTTGCCACGTTGCCATTTCTAACCTACTAAAAGCGAGTGAGGGAACAAGTTATCTTCCTTTTGTGTGTTGCACATATGTGCAGATGTCAAAATAAGTCACTGTGCCATCCCAGCACTTCCTATAGAGGAGGAATGGAACAAAGCAGGATCATCAGGACAAATCCTGCTCACATCCTACCCCACTTTTAAATGTTCGCACAGCCTCCATCTCCTGCAAAAATATGCTGTTCAACCTTTGTGGGCAAAGGAAATTCATGTAATTCAGTCTGAGTCCAAACTGCTGATGTCACCTAGTAATGCATCTCATTTAACGTGCTTTCTGGACTCCAAATTGCAAAACTAATCTGTAAGCTGTTATTCGTTTTCGTGTTTAAAAATACATTAAAAAGATTGTTCTTATTTTAAGATATAAATGCAATACATCTTACTCCTTGGTGTCATTTTATAACTATATTTTTTGTTAATAAAAAGGTATAAATACTTCTTTGACAAATCATGGGATATGAAATCAGAGGAAGGTGCAAGATTCCTTCTCACTCCCAAATACTAACCCTTTGAAGCCGCCTTTTCCTTTGCACAACATCTTCCTTTTGGTTGTCTGTTCTTTAAAACAAAAAAACCCTAACAAAATTACACTTGAGAAACAAGTTAGCTATTTAACGCATATTGTAGACTCTGGAAAGAGAAGTATATACACTTATGCAAAATTCCATAACAAAAAGCCCTGTTCCTTTCATGGGAGTCCATGGAGTACAAATACTTTACACAGCACATGTGTAGCCACATTGTTCTCTCTTGAGCACCCGGTGCCCACCCCTCTTCTCCTCGGTCAAGGAAACTTGTCCCAAGGGCTCTATGCTTGGCACAGCTGCCACAGTGCTCATGGGGAAGGACAGCCTAGAGGCATTTCCACACCGGTGACATAAATCAGCCAGGTGAAATGGGGAGAACTAAACTGGTCTCCCCCAGTGACAAGTGTTTTCCAACACTTATTGCCCTTCAACTACCTGTTCTAAAGAGAAAAAAAGGGGGTGGGCGAAGAAAGTGAGAATGAATGTGAGACACTCTAGAGGGTCAATCTTAATTCCAGTGTAACAAGGCACTAACCTTCTTCAGAAGGGACCACTGACCTCAAGAGACCTATATGAGCCCCATTTAAAAGAATATTATCTCACACAGAGAATATTTATAGAATGGTAAGACATTTCTGTAGTAGGGAGTCTTGAAATATGAAATGCCTGTACACTTCAGTACCTTCAGAATTTTTCCTGGATAATCATAAGCCAAACTTCGGAATCTATTTTTCAAAACACTTTGCTCATACTTAAAGCAAAGAAAAAGAAATGGAGAGGGGAGAAGAGGATGAAGAATATACCAATGGAATTGAGAGACTGCATAAGCAGCTCTCATTTGAATCTGAGTACATCCAGATACCCTCCAAGTGCCAATCGTGCAGGAAGGGATAATAATAAATCTAGCAGGGAAGAGTAAGAACTACATACAAGAACTAAGACTTCTTCCCTTAGGAAGCAGACTGTAAGCACATACAACCTTTCTAAAACCACTAAACAAATAAGAAACACACAGCTCTATTCGTAAGCAAGTCTGCCCTGAACCGAGCTCTTTAGGATTACACTCCTCTGCTTTCACCCAACTGTTTTCCTTTAAATCACCTTCTTCCATTGTCTGAAGGACTTCACTGTTTGAATTATGTTGGGATTTCTCTTTTTTTTTTTTTTTTTTGTAAATCATGTCCACTGCCACTTTTCCTTCCACTGTGCATTGTCAAAAAAAAGACTGTCTTTTCTATATTTTTTTTTTTTTTTTTGGCTACATCCAGCTTGTATAAAAGACCCGTTGCCCTCTTGTGGCTCTATGACTCGTGAGCAGACTTTGTTCATAAGGAAGCTGTATCTGAGAAGAGCCCAACACGGTCCTTTTGTACCTTTTAAGATTTGCATCACGGAAGGAAACATTGGCTTATATCCAGACCCTTGATTTACTGTAACCTTCTAAAGGAACATCAGTTGACTAAAACAATTTATTAGCCATGCCAAAAACAAAGGCAGGCGATCTTTCTGGCATGTTCTTTTTCCAAAGGCCCAAGCATAGTAAGAGAGATTACGCCTCTCTTTGCTATTTCTACATTCGGAACCTGAGACGTCACTTTCAGTTCTCTTAAACTTACGGGAGTCAGGCATTTTTGATGTGGCTCGCTGATGTGTCGGAAAATGAAACCTCGTCATTGAATGGAGATTGTTGTTATCCTTCCAGACAGAAGAATGGCAATTACACGTGGTCGTACAAGCCTTATTGTACACACCTTCTTGAATGCAGAAATCACATTAACTTATTATAGAACCAAACCCAAAGATTCCAAATACTGAGAAAACTACCTCTTAAAAAAACCCAAAACAGAATACATGGAAACATTCACCAGTGCAATATACAGACACACAGAAACGGTTTCTGATCAGCACCAAGACTTGAGTCAACTGCCATGAAAAGCTGTTGACTTCTGTTTAGCTATTATTCCCTCCTCCTCCCTCACATCTCAACAAGTAACTCCATGACTTGCTCTTCATTCCTCTATTCTTTGAATCTCCATCTCTCAACACAGAATGGTCCACCACCCAAAAATGTTTTCTGTGCACTAGCCATGAAAACACCAAGATGAAGTGGAAAACAATCAAATGAGTTATTTGCTTGAAGCTTAGTAGGGGTCAAAAAAAATCCTGATTTTTTTTCCCTCTGAATTTGTGCTCCATCACTGTCCCAAAGGAAAAGGAAATGAAAAAGAAAAGAAAAAAAAAAAGGAAAAAGAAAAAAAAGGGAAAAAGAAAAAAAAAGAATAGAAAAGAGAAGAAAAGGAAGAAAGTGAGAGAGCGCAATCAATGAACATAGAAGTCATGCTTGGTTAGCGGAGTACTTAGGATACGGTATGTGCAGCTTCATCTCACTGTTTGTGATTACAAACCTCAACATCTGGCTGTCAGTAGATGCAAATTTGGTGGCAGATATTTGCCAGAATCACAGGGGAGAGACTGGTTTTGTAGTTGAAATTGCATAAGGCAAGTTGTTCATTTTGCCACATTTTTGTCACTCTTCCATTTTGAGCCATCACCCTTTTTCCTTCTTGTGTGTCAGTCTTGGACAGGATAAACCATTTGGCAATGTCTTACTGAATTCAACCTTCTCCACACATGCCCTCCTTGTCACAAGTTCCTAATCAGCCCATATCTTCAATCCAGAGATCGCAGATGATAGATAGCCAAGGCAGCCTCACATATTTTGTGTGTGCAGGTACACCCCAGTTGTGAAGGTGGAGATTGAACTTCCGCATCCATGGGCTACGTGGCATTTTGCCCTTGCATTTTGTCTCAGTGGTCGCCTCTAGCCCCGCATAGTGTTCCCAAGAGAGTGGCGCACCTCCAGCACACCTTTGTACCAGCCAGCAGCCGTGGAAGCTGGAGAACGGTGTCAACAACCCCTTCTCTATCCCCAACCGAGTTAACCCACACCCAGCATATAAACTATTCAAAGTTGCATTTTCCATCTCACTTGTCTCTGTTAATACTACCTCCTCCTTGTTCTGTGAATACAGCCTTTGGAGAAACAGCCCCCACAATCAAAATTCGATAGCTAGCAATGCAACTTTCTTCCAGCCTCAAGCCTCCTCTCATTTGAGTATCTATCTGTTCTAAATGAGAAAGATATCACACCTACCACTCTCTCGACTCCAGGCAAAATAAAGTTACATTTCACACAGAACAAGCAGACCAGGCAGTGCTTGTCTGAATTTTAGAAGCCTTATTATACCTATTTCCCATATCCAAATGGGCCACGCACTCTTTGGAAATGTAGCTCTTTGCATCAGAAGTAACACTGGCCTTTGTTTCTTCAGTCATTAGGGGCCTTTTTTGCTCAATTTTATGTGCTAGCACCTCAAAGTCTAGTCCGGTACCACTGCAGATAACCATTAACTTTTAGCCAGGCTAAAAGCCTGAGCTGCACTTGAATCCATAACCTGCAGGTCAATGACTTCATATGCTTTACCAATCCCACAAGCCATCTGGTCCCACACTTGGCACTCTCTTGTTGCAGCTCCCTGCCCTATGGCTCTCGCTCAGCTGTTGTATTCAGAGTCCTGGAACAAAACAGAATTTCTACTTCTTCCGTGATTACTCCAAACTTTCTGTTGCTTGTCCATATGCCTCCTAACATTTCCAGACACCATGATTCAGTTGGTTTCAACAATGTCCTATAGACATACGGTAATAGACAGCAAATTTTCCTGCAAGTAACAAAGAGCACTCAGATTTACGAGTGCCCTTTTCAGCTGCAATTAAAAATGAGCTCAGTTCAGAAGACTCCTAATTTTGTGGAAACATGCATTGAACTTCTCTGGATTTCAGATCTGTCTAAAGTTGCACTCCAAAATCCTAGAGCCAAGCAGTTGCAGGCAATTTCAGATTCAGACCCCCAACTTTATAGCTTGATTTGGGCCAGTTAGGCCGAGATGCATCAAACAGCCAGAGAGTACTTTCTATGTAGTGAAAAATATTCTACAAAAGCCCAAGAGTGTTTCCCAAGATCTGGATGCTGTCCCAATGTTCATTTACACAAGCAATAAAGAAACATCATTTAATTTCTAGTATTTTTAATAACAAAGCCACATCAACTCAACTCTAACCTGCTTTGAGACACAACTAGGTTAAGCATTTCCCCTCTTTTCTCCCCTTGTTTTTTGCAGGCATGGAGGGTTCTCCTAGCACAGCTTCCCCACAGGAACTCACAGAAGCCGCAGACAGAACATCCCCCAGGCCAAAGCTACAAGACTCTTTTCCTCCAGCAGAGCCAGCTGTGAAGTTTCTCAGTAAAAGGGCCCGAGGCTCATCTTGGAGCAGTACCGATTTTATGCAGGAGAGGGCAGTGACATACACGTGCAGTTGCATTGACAGGCTTCCTTCGAGTGTGTGACTCTCCTGGAGGTTCAGGGGCTACTTCTGATGATGCAATTCAATCACAGGAAACCCTGCAGTGACCTCATAATGACAACTCAGAATGAAGGCAGGTAGTTTGTGCTAAATGAGAGGGATCAAAAGGACGGGGTTGAAAAGCAACTGTAAAAGGTGCAGGGTATGCCAGTGGGAGAAACAGATGCAGCTTGGGAGAAAGCACAGATCCATGGCAATTTGTCACTGCTTTAGGAGATGGCAATTCAAATTTTTATTTAAGTCCAGGCACCCACTAACATAAGATGGGAGAAGGGAAAAGGAAGGAGGTTACTCGAGTGCCCAAAGCTGAAATCTGCAAGCATGTTGTCGTTGGGTTCAGTAGGACTTAAGCACCATCTAAGCACCAGCTAGTGTCTGAGACTGGAGCATGTTTCAATAGCAAATGAGCAACATTGAAAAATCCCAAAAGACTTGCTCCTAAAACTCTATTTACCAAGCTTTCATTAATAGCCCTACTTACTCTTTTGGAAAACATTCCAACTTCTTCCCATAGCAGAAATCATTCCCAAAGACGCTCACTGGGATTATGAGTTTTTTCCTTTTTATATGGAGCTCAGAGAGAAAACTTCGAGACAAAAGTAGTGCTTCTCAAGGTAAAAGACCAAAAATTAACAAGCACGATTTAAAGTGGATGCCTTCCAAAGCAGAATGGAGCAAAACTGAGCACAGGGGTGCGTGCCCTGCAAGGCAACGCTCCCACAGCACAGGCCACTGGACCCTTCGTAGAACAGAAAGTCATACCAAGGCTACCTGGGCAGCAAGAGCAGGCAGGGGGGAGGCAGAGACAGGCACAGCACAGTGCCAGCCTAGGCAGCCACTAGGAGCAGTTTCAAGGACAGCAATTGGTAGTACAGGCAACTAACAGAGACGGTATTGCTGTGTGTGCTCTCTCTCCAGAACAGTACAGCTAGCAGTCCTTCCAACTCAATTCAACCAAATTCAGGGATCAAAAAATATCGCAGAAGAAATTGCATGAAAGGAAAAATTTTTAAAAAGCTCCCCAAATTTTTATATTCCAAGACCATAGTCTAGATGGGCTCCTCTCTAGAGTCAGAAATTAGAACAGAGACTTAAAACCAAAATACAAATCCAGATGCTCCCATTTGAAAGGAGCCACAGCAAGGGATAGTCAGGCAAAAATAGTAGTACAGTAACTTTACCTAATACAGGCCTCTCCAGAAACAAGAAGCCACCAGTTTGCCTATCAGGTCAGCAAGCCCCCAGTCTCATAGCTACATGGTATGGTGTAGCCAGCCAAAAGAAGTCGCTGAAGTTACTCTGGATCAAATCTGGAAGGTTGGGTACCATCGGGATATACCACCCCCTACCAGCACAAGCCCAGAAATGAGCAGCCCTGGAGAAGCCTGCACCCTTCCT
>NW_010404375.1:50398-54317 GCF_000710305.1 Buceros rhinoceros silvestris | reverse complement strand
GAATGCTCGGTATTCCCTTCGGAGTAGCTCAATCTCACTTAGCTCAACAAACCACCCACCCCACAGAAACACTACACACCAAGAAAGATGCCAGTGCAATTTCTAGGGAAAGTGTCCTTTGCTAATGGCCTGGGGGGAGGCAACTGCTGCTCAAGCAGTTTTTTGGAGCAGAGGGTGATCCATGGATGGGGCATATGTTTGCAAACAGGTGCAGAGCGCCTGCGCATCACCCTCAGGCTTAATAACAGCCACCACAACATATTATCAGCATGGTCTGGCAAACAGGCAAAGCATCTGGCAGTTCCAGCAGCAGCATCTGGGAGAGGTAACCCAGGAGGTGGCTGAGCCCCAGGTACTCACTTGGCTTGTACGACTGTGCGTTATATTCACATGGCTTGGACACGCGCAAGAAGCTGAACGGCACAAAACTAAGTGAGCATTTAAGCAAATGTAAACAGCCTACTCCTTTAAAACAAAAAACAAACAAAAAACTCCCAACAACAACAAATAAAAAGATACAATGAAAGAGCAGCTCAGATACGCGAAGAGTACACAAAAAGATGTCTATTTCCGTAACTAAACTGCAGTAACTAGAGCTGTATCAACAGTACCTCTTAGTGGCCACAGTAATCTGCTACCAATAAAAGAGGGAATAAGAAAAAAAAAAGGAGAGAGAGAGAAAAAAGTCATGAGTGGAAACATCAGTGAGCTGGGGAAAAAAAATAAAATAAAAAAAAAAGAAAGAAAGAAAAGAAGAAATCAGGCAAAAGTAGAAGGATCTGGTACCCTTCCTGGAATAGTCTTGGAGACATTGTTTAGAAGTGATTGGTTTTTTTCCCTTTCATTTTTTAAAAAGATGAGTGTGAACAGATGTTGCTCAGCCTATATTCTGTGTGCCACAGGCACACACTTCCTACAAGTCCTGCTAACATAATTCCCCCCAGCCCTGAAAACTCATCTTCAATATGTTTAAAAGTACAGGACCCATTAGAAACATTTCAAATATGTAAGGTAAGATCCAAACCAAGGTAAACAATCTTCACATTTCTTTCCATGTGGGCTGCGGAAGGGGCAAATGGGCAATGGGATATGTATATCCATTTACAGTGTAAATACCTAAAAATAACACAGCATAACGTTATTTTTCACATCCCCGTGCTTCACTTCTGCAAGCTGTGAAGGGTTGCTGGAGAGCTAGATGATCAGTTTGTGTCTAGAAGAAGGTGGAATCTGAAGATGACAGAGGCAGACGCAAACTGTCTGCAGGGCAAGGAAACACTTTCCTTTGCCCTGCCCGAGGCGTCAGAACGTGGCTCATGAAGGACAAGGCATGACCTTCCAAGCACGCTGCTAAGGCAAAGCACGTAAGCACAAGGGATAAAGAATTCACAGGCTGTTTTGGGGACATCATGAGCATACACTGTATTAAAGTAGTGAAGAGATGAAACAGCGAGAACCCCAAGTAAAATCTTCCCAGAATGCAGCCACGCTGGAAGATACAGAATGAAAATGATGGCTGCTGCCGCCCCTCACCTCACCAAAACAGACCAGGGGTACCATTCACCAAGGGAAATGGGATCCTGTAACATCTTCTGGCCTCGCTAAGTTTAACATTCATTTAATTTAATACACAAATAAGCAAGATGACCACTGGGTGAGTTTAAACTGGTATCTGTTTGGTACAGAGGAGTGTTCAAATGTCCTCTAGCTATCATTTAACTGCAAGCTGGAGTGCTAAATTTCCTCTGACTCTACCTCATGCCTGTAAATCTTCCAGCCAGTCATTAACTGCCTGGTAAAGGACTGGCACCTCATATATTGTCACTTAATTATGTTATGCTACATTGGGCTTCCTAGGAGGCACTCATTTAGCACAAAAACACCTCTAAAGAAAACCATGTAGACAGACTGCCCAAGCCAGAGATGATGAAGAATGCTGCTGACAGGGGAATAGAAATGACAACTAAAACAGCTTTGGAACGGAAGGAGAAACCGTAGCGACAGAGAAAAAGAAACCAAGCACGGACATTTGAACCATCAGATAAACAGCAGCTGACAGGACGTTTTAGGTCTGGAAGGAGGGGGCAGAGGAGGAGGAGGAGGAGAAGTGCACCAAAGTGGAAATAGAAAATTACCCTCCTGAATGAACGAGATGTGTTTGGAATGAGTCACAGGGGAAGGCGAGTGCAAACATCAGCAAGCCGAGAAGCTGACTGCGCGGTACCTTGCTCCTGAACCCGGTCTTCAGAAACGAGAGACGGCTGAATAAACACAATGAGAAAAACAGCCTGTGCTCAGCTCCGACCTTTGCAATGCTGAAAAGAAATCGCTTTTTGGCACAGTCCTATGAATGCAAGGAAGACATCGCCACTGCTGACTTCAACATAGGTGAAGGACGCTCAGCACTTCAGAATTGTCCTTCCTTCTTTTCACCCCAAAGGAGAGAGGCAGAGATGCTTCGATCTTTCCTGCTGTGGAAGGATAAAAAACCCTGCTTTTGTACAACAGAACCTATTGCCAAAAAAATCCAGCCCAACAAAACTGAGCATAAAACAGCCACATCAGCAAGGGACATAAAACAATATAAACTCTGCCACATGGCAGTAACGCACATACACACTTTCTTCAGTCACTAGAGCCACTCTGGACACTGCTATGGATGGAGTACTTAGAAGTCTACAGGAAGGCAGGATTGGGTCTGTTGCTACTTCATGACTGAGAAGGATTTGGAGCATTTAAGATGACAGGCAGCTACAGCAGAAGCTTTACTCCCGTCCCCTGACCAAACTTTATTTCCCCTCCCCTTTTTAAACACCAGTGACATCGCTCAGTCCCAGCGACATCTACCTGGTGTGATGGCCAACATTCAAGTAAGCTCTTTTTTCCCCTCAGAATAGACTTTTCATTTGATATTACCAAATTTAGAGTAGTCCAAATTTAGATGAGAATTTCGGTTTGGAACCTAAGCTGCATGCACACATAACCCTAATGTGATTGAAACAAATACAATATTTTTCCCCCCATATGTCATGGATAAATTGACACCTTCTATTTGTGACGAAAACCCACTTCCTGAGAAGACAGAAACAACATGGAAGGGAGTGAGAAATTGGTTCGTGGCTACCTATCTTTCTTTGTTTCTCCTCCCAGAGACTGCTCAGGAAAAGCATCCTCTGAATCCATGGATGGTGAGGGATTAGGGACACTGCTTGTCTGTAGAAGGCTGTATTGTTTACTATCAGATCACAGATCACTATCAGGACAAGGAGCCCTCTCAATACTGAGGATGTTTGCTGGAAAACTTTGGATTCCCACCTGTGCAATGAAGCAGCCACCGTTAGACATGCAACTGCCTTATGTGCTACTGAAACAATTACTACAAACCACACTTAAAGGCTTTCCAAAACCAGAGGCAGCATTGGTGTGTATTCCCCCACGCTGGAGAACGTAAGGGAATGGAAATCTATCCTTTCCCTTTCCTTATCTTCACGTTGCTTTGCCAGCAAAGGTCAGTTAACTGCTCACCACCAGCTCAGAGAATTTGCAATAGTAGCGAAACCTTAGTCACCAGTTCCGGCTGCCTACAGGTATAAAAAGAGGCAGCGCTTCAAGCCTGTGTTAGAGCTGGTCAGGAAATGATACCCCCACTTCCCAACCCACACAAAAGCATTTTAGGAAAATGAACAATTTCCAATCTAATTGGAGTTTCCAGTTTACATACAGAGTTAAATCTTGTTTGGTTTTGGCAGCTAAAACCTTTTCTCAGTTCAGTAAGTTTTAGTGTTTTTGAAGGCAGCCTAGAAATTCAACCCAAGTGGAAAGTTTTCATTTAAGTTTTTCATTTCATCAGAAAGTTATTTCTCCCATCGCATAGACTTTTGATCAAATTAACCAGCCAGCCTCACAGGAAAACACTCTT
>NW_010404375.1:49882-50267 GCF_000710305.1 Buceros rhinoceros silvestris | reverse complement strand
TTCAACACACAGGACTTCTACCTTCTTACTTAATTATTACACACTCGGTTCACACTGTATTGCCAGCATCCAAAAATCAACCCCCTGAATGTTTATCCTGGGCTTTTTTTCTGAGTACTATTTGCAAAGGTTGAAATCAATTTGTAGAACGTACTCTAAACCAGTGCAAATATGTTTTGAAAGATTCATTGTAACTGTCATGAAACAATGCTGATATCAACATTTTGGACAGCTTTTTGCATGTACTAACAGTGCACAGAACCTGAGAAGATTAGCTTCTCACTGCAAAACTAAAGGCAGATGACAAGGCTTCAAATAAATTATGGCAGCATAAATCTGTACTGTTTCCAGGTCACCAAGATCTCTGGACACACCTGAGGCTGTC
>NW_010404375.1:44214-49699 GCF_000710305.1 Buceros rhinoceros silvestris | reverse complement strand
GAAAAAAGAATGCGTACAAAGGCGTTGCATCCAGGAGTTTCCAAACCTTTGAACAGTTCCACTCTTACAGAAGGGAAATACACATGTAGCAGGCAAACAGCAATTGCCGGTCAGACTTTCTGTCTATCAGAAGATAGAGCAATATTTGGGTTCCTTCAAGGGACAGAAATGTCCTCTAGCATCTGCTAGATTTCAATCATAACTGTCAAAGACTGACCTAAATTGGAACCCACAGGTTTTAACATCTGAAAACGTAAGCCCTCTGATCTTTTCATTTTAACTTCGATCTCCATTTTACTAGTAACCTCTGGCCTACAAACCTCCATCAAAATTACCAAAAAGGGGACTAAAAGACAATAAAAATCAGAGCCGGAAACTGTGCAGATAGACGCTGTCTCTGTTCCTTACCAAGGCAGCTCACTTTCATGCATCCCCATTCTCTTTTCATACATTGATGTCTACGCAGTCAAGAGTGTCAGAGAAAGGCAAATGTGTCAGCCCAGCAACTTCATAATAGGATGAGTTCTTTAGAACACACACGTGTGGGGCTCAGACTTAGTGGGCCAAATTCCACCAACTCTAATGGAGCTACGCCATCGAGTATTTGGCCTAGCAAAACAGGTTTCCACCTCTTCCCCCCCATGGTTGCTTTTGGACTTATCTCTGCCTCTTCTGGACAGGTTATCTTAAAAAAAAAAAAATTAACAAGACCAAAAAATGACTATAGTGGTAACAACAGCTCCAATGTATGTGCTAAAAAGTAAACTGCCTTGGAATGGTGAGAGCAACAATGCTGGAGCCACGGGCATCCAGCACAAATCCAGCTGCAGGAAGATCAAATCAGCAGCTTGAGGGGCCACAGTCTAACCAGCCACTTTATCAGAGATGACATACAGCAAGAGCCTGTGTTCCCTCGCACCACACCCCAGCAACCACCTGAAGAGCAGCCATCTCCTAGCGAGCACAAGCAAGCATCTCCCAGAGGATTTCTGTCTACTTTTTACAGGCCACCTTGGGGACTCCAGCAAGAAACTTAATACCTTGTTTTGTCGTACTGTGTCTGTCCCTGCAGAATTAGTTTTCTTCCCGAATCCAACAAAAACAAAGGAGGGAATGGGTTTATGTTCTTTCCCCTGCTGCTTCCTTGGCCATGCTTTGAGACTCAGCATTTAACAGAAAATTTCCACTTGAGGAAAATCCAGACCCTGTTTCTATGGAAAGGTAAAGACTGTGATGTTAAACGGTGTGAAAATAAATCATCTTCCACGGTGCTTCTCATAGTCTCACCCTGCCTGTTAGAAGACCAAACGATACCCATGGAAATTAACTGAACTTGGCTATTGGCTGTGACGAAAACACATAAAAGAGTTTATGCAGTTTTTATAGAGGGCAACAAAGACACATTGACAAGAGATTTAACACTTGCACGCCAAGTTATATGTTTTGTAAAACATCCTTGTAGTAAATAAGCTCAGTTCATCCCAACAGAGGAAAAATTCATAACTACTTTTCCTTGTTTGTTTCTGAATAGTAAATATTCGTTATATATATATATGTAGATACATATTCATTATATATATAGGCTATATATATAAATACATATCTCACTATATATATATTGCTTATTTCGAAAGCCACATTTAAGCCACACATGCTGAACTTTATCGTTGTATTTACAGTATTCCACAGAAAGCTGCATGTTCCTGTATAGGATCACATCTTATTAATCTATGTTGAAAACTATGTACTGCATATTTGGCATAAAATGAGCCAAGTGATCACTTAACAGCTTGCACCGTATTTCAGAACAGTTCATAGCACCCATGGATGTCATACATTAATTACCTCTAAACGTGGTTTAGTCCAAGTCTCCTTGCCTCAGCACCCGTGCTTAGAATGAGAAGAGATTTATTAGCTGCTTCCACAAGGGCTGCTCTATCATAATTCCTATTCAAGCACACCAAGTGGATAATACATTTAATGTTGCCACTCAGGAAACATCATGACTTATCCCAGTACTCTCAAGGAGGGGGGCAAAAGCCCTCTTAAACCTTTAAAGATCTGTTAGACAAATCTTTGAATAATAAGAATCTTGCAGCTATAAACGAGCCTTTTATAGAAGCAATATTTCACTACTGATTCTGCAAATTCTCTAATAAAAAAGCAATTTACACTTTCCAAATGACTATTAGATGGTAGATATGAATGATAACTGCATATGGAAGACTATGAAAGCCTGTCTTTAATATATTCTAATGAGCAGAACATTTTAAGTTAAGTGTAAAGAAAGTTGATAATGGATTTATTGCACTTATCTGCTCAGAGCATCAAACTCTGCTTGGAGAAAAGGTGTGTTTGGAACCTGGATGAGCCATGAAAACAACACTATGGGAGTATTTTAGTGTAATAACAGAGTAAATAGATTGTGTTCTCCCAGAAATCAAGTTGGTGCTTAGACAATGGAGATTTTTCTGGGCATATATGCAGAGGTCTCAGGATAAACATGCTAATGAAGTTCCCTAACGCATTTGCAGAGTCTTTCAGTTCTGTCCTCAAAAATAATAATCATCCTGTAACAATTTTCCTACTTGTTCCTTGCTGAGGATGTTTTTTTCTGGAAACAAAACGATAATCTCACATTGAGTAGAATGCAGAGGCTTGTGCAGAAGTATCATCACACAAAAGCTGAAATGTCTCTATGCTCATGTTTGAAATGAACCTCTGTGAGAGACCAGAAACCTCGTTGCCTGGAGTCTACATTCCCACGTTACTACACAAATCGTGAGTGAAAAACAACTTGCTCTATCAGTTCAGCATCATAACTTTCCAAGGATGCATCAAGCCCAGTGTCCTCCTCAGCCTTTGCATCAGAAACTGTATGAGACAACGATCAGTGTGGATTATGGAACCATTCTGCTAGAATCATGCGACTGGAAAACACTCCACCTCAGCTAAGGTCTTGCCAAATGCCAGACTGACACATACCACCCAGGGAACTGGATCAATAAGCACAGTCTCAGTAAACAAGCTGGAGGCATCTTCATGACTATGAAATTATTCTTCAGACACCACCAAGGCCACATTTGAAAGATCTCTGCCATGATTAAACTCTATGGTACAATCTGGACCAACTGGATTTGAATTTGTATAAGCAGGTATTTCTGCACTGGTTTTTCCTTATCTGTTCCTCCAGTGTCAAGTATTGTACCTTGCCTTGTGCCTCGAGACTCCAAGTAAAGTCACAAATCTAGCCTAGGAACCAGTTTTTCCTTCACTACGAGAAATTTCAGAACATACACTTGCAGACAACCTGGCAGAACACAGCCCAGACCAGAGAGATTTCTAAACCTCTGTCGCTGAGGTCTCCTTCTGCAATGAAGTTACAAAGTTCTGCTCCAAAGCACAGGGTTTCTGACATCTGTGTATTACCAACAGGCTTCTTTCAAAATAAATCCTTTGCCTTTTTGAGGGAACACACCGAAGTATTTTGGCTCAAGTGTTCCCCCCAAAAACTGTTATGGCTAAGACAGGCATCCAACTATCGAACGCTTCATGCCAAAGTGTGAAATGACTGGCAAAATTATAAAAAGCTGTGTATGATATTACAGTAGAAAACCTTGGGGGTTACCAACCTCACTTATAGCCCCTGCCATAGGTAGTGGCTTTGACTGAAATTAATCTTTACATGCCAGTAGGTGGGAGGATTCTCACATTCTCTTGCGGCAGTACTTCAACTGTATCCCGTATTTGCAGGTTGTATCTCCACACCATCCCCTGCTAAAGCCGTGTCTGAGACCAACAGCCAGGCAAAAGCCCTGGAAAAGCTTTCTTTTTATGCCTGCCCCTTTTCAAACCACTGACTGGTTTTTTTGTCAGAGGAATGAGAATGCTGGTTAACGACTGGAAGATGCTGCCCAGGGAGGATATGTAATCTCCAGCAGTGGAGCCTCTTCAGAACAGGTCAAACATTAGTCAAAGAATTTGGTAGAGCCAAGTGCACTGTGGGGAAGGAGCAAGCCAAGGTACTTGATGGAGATCAAAGATTCCATCCATGATTGCCCTAGGTGCAGGATACGCAACAAAGAGCAGAAAAAATATGTTCTTGTATTAAGTTTGTTGAAATAGGGCTGCTAGAAATGTTCGTGTCAAAATCAGAACCAAGCTGAACTTCTCTAGTTTAAAGCTCTGCTCCACAGCCAAATAGAAATATAAGCCTATCATGAGTGAATGAATTCTGAATTATTTGAGCTGGCTTATAACGAAAATCAATCACCCCTGCGCAAAAATGAAGAATAGTGTTTCACAGGAAAAAACCCTTCACTTCTGAAATCTGAAAACCGACTTTGGATTTTTCTGTTCTTTTTATCAATCATGACAAACAAATCCCCTTTATTTTGCACAAACCCAGTTGTATTTTTGACAGTTTGAATGACTGACAAGCCTAAAAAAAAATAAATAAACCAATCTTCAAAAACACCAAGCTCAAAATAGAATTTTGGAGAAGATCATTTTTATATGGAAGTCATCAAATCACAGAAAAGATTTTTTTCACCCAGTTGTCCTCCAGGGCTTGTACTTTGAAAAACTTTTCCAAGAGCAACATTGGTTCTGTTTGCAATTCATCTCTCCAGTGAGCATTTTTAAACTCGAAGAAGTGGCACTGGGGAACAAAAGGAGAGGCCAGAAGACAAATATGTGACCATATTTAAAACAGGGATTCTATAGGAATGGGGCGGTTCAGTTTTGTGTGCCTGTGCATGTATTTTAAATTTAAAGGAAGTCCCTCTTACAAGGCAAAACCACGAGTGGTGTGAATTATACAACTCAAACTTCCTCCAGTTTGGCAGGGTGGTAAGAGCTCTGCGGAAGGCAGCCACTGTGGTTTGACTCTCACTGATAATAGCCGACCCTCCCTCCGCCCCCTGAAAACTCAGCACTCTAAAAATAAGAAGGAAGCAAAAGGAGAGCCATTTCCTTGCCAACAGCGGTAGCTGGGAGGCCTGGAATGATGCCATTAGATACCCTGCTATTTATTGCCCATTTCCACCCCATAGGAAGCCTGAGGAAGTAGTTGCCAAAAGAAAAAAGAAGGGAGAAAAATAAACCTTCCTGTTTGGCTTAACATTTGACAGGACAAAGTCAGATAATTCTAGCTCTACATTTTGCACTTTCTTGCCCACAGTTGTTTTCCTCCAGAGGCTCCTTCTAAAAACAAACACGGATTTTTATACATCAATGCTTTCAAAGCAAACACAGGAAGTATCTTCTCCAGTCTCCTACCCATTCCTTCCTCTACTTTGCCTTCTGTTTCACTCTCTTTTCTCTGGGCTATTTCATTCTGGACAAAACCAGGAGTGTTAAAAAATATATACTCATTTCCTTCTGAAATTACTGTTCCATCAGTACCAAAAGTTTTGCAAGTCAGTCGTGGCTTTAACAAATTGTCTCACATCAGAGATGTGACCCTGGGGAAAGGAAAGGGAAG
>NW_010404375.1:28971-44119 GCF_000710305.1 Buceros rhinoceros silvestris | reverse complement strand
AGAGTGGGAAAACAGCAATTTCTGAAGATTCATTAAGTTTGTTATCTCCTCTTTGTCTAATTCAGAGACAGTTCAAACTAGCCTCCTACCTGCCCAAAGAATGTCGTACCTACTAGGCTAGAAAGGTGTCTCAGCATGTCCTCCCAAAGTTGTTCCACATTATTTAAATTAAATGTTATTGAGGACCAGGACAGTCTATCACCTGGTGGAGCTAAGCTACTCATCTCTCTCAAAGCCTACTCCATGGAAGAGTTATGACTTACAAACTACATCAGAAATTACAATAAAATAGAAAAAAATTCGAGGCTGAGATCATGTGAAGGTCTGAAGACCTATTTTTAAAGCGTCTGCACCAAAGTGGCTAAGAAATGGGCCAACATTTCTTCCCTCATGTGAAAGGCACTTCACTCTCCTTCCAGATAAAGATGCACAGAAGCCTAGTATGTGGGCGAGAGAAATGTCAAAATGTGTAGTTTTGAAGTTGCCACGTTTTCTTTCCTTAATTCTTCATCCAAGTAAACTTATCTTAAAAACTTTAGGTATTTCCAGGTCAATCAAAATTACATACATTTAGGTTTTTGATGAACAAATAAACCACTTGCCAATAGAAAAAACCATCCCCAGCTGAGAAGGGAGGAAGACAACCAGCTTTCGAACCTCCCCTGCAATCCTGGGTGAGTCCTAACATTAGCAGAATCTGGAATAGTCACATGGCTGCTATACTCTCGTTCATTCTTAATGGCCAAATAACCCAAGCCATAAAAATACTTCATTTCTACACGCCCTCTGACAAGTATTTACCGTGGAGAACACAGTAGCTAGCCCTTTTGGGTCAGCGTAAGTCCTTTCTGCTGTGGCTGAACAGCAGTGGACATCCCAGCCCTATGTCAGAGACAGAAGCAACCTCCATGCTCTCTGCCCCAGTCTCCTGACACAGCCCAGCTCCAACACAGAGCAGTGATGTAGAAGGGTAATGAGCCAATTTCTCCAGCCAGGTCACCAGTCTGAGTGATCAGGACAGGGCAGATCTGATCCCTCCTGACCCACAGCCTATAAACATGCTGCAGTACAATAGAGACTGCATATGGTGGGAACATGTGGAAATACATCATTAGGACAGGGTGGGAAGTTTGTTTCCTGTCTTGCTAACATTTTTAAGATTACAACAACAAATTCTTCTGCACCAGGACACAAAAGAGGAGACAGAGAGACGTCTCTCTCCCCCCACACCCCCTTAGGAAAAGAGCCATCCACACAGGACAGCCAAAAGCCCGGTAGTTGTAGCTCGTAACAGTGAAGGAACAGGAACCTGAGAATCAAGACCTCATGTTTGGCAGCCACATCTCCTACATTCCCAGGAAAAGCTTTACCCTCCAGGGTATTGGCTATTCTGAGCTCTCTGCTCTGGCTTTGTACAGGAACTCAGTGCCAGATCACAGAATTTTTTCCACGCAAAAGTTCCATCCAAAATGACAAGTTTCCATGAAAAGTTCTGATGAAAAAATGTTCTGTTGGAAAATTCCTAGCAAGCTCTAATCTTCACGTTAAATCATGGCCACGGATTTACAGCACTTCACTCCACACATGCTGACTGGAGCCTAGTAAAACTGTGCTGAGCTCTGGTTCCTCCTCCACCCCTTCTTTGGGACATGTAAAGTCTTGCATCCTCTGGGTCCTATATAACCTCCTGGTCAAAAATGCAGTACTTTTTTTTTGTGTGTGTGTGTGTGAATCAAACTCCTGGTATTCGTTAGGAGCAAAGCATCCAGGCCAGAGTCTTCCTTACTTTTTCTTTCACATTCACCTTGTCATACCAAGCTATTCTGCCTGCGGGGGTTCATCTCAGATGTTCTCCCTGAAAGGTGTCACAAAGACTTCACAAGCATGGAAGGTTTTCTGTTACTTGCAAAGGGTTACAAGCAACTGAAGATTCTTCACCTGCTCCTTGCTATTTCAAAAGAGAAGTGCTATCTTCTAAATAAGCAGAGACAGTTGGAAACGAGGATGAATCTCTCTCCAGTGCAGTGCACAGTATCATCAAAACTACTACTGTGAATTCAAGTATTTGAATTACAGATCTCAACTGTAATAGAATTTCTGCCTGCATAGAAAATAATTTCTCTTCAGTATCAATTGGAAATGATCCTTTTCTTTTATGAGCAGCAAAGGTCAGAAGGCAGTCTAGCCCTCTGCACTTCATTTTTTTTTTTAAGACCATGTTTTCCTGCTCTTCCCAAAACTTGCAACCTTGTCATTCACAATCCCATTATTTCCTTCTTTCAAAGGGCAGCACCAAGGACTCAGCACAAATCTCCCTCCGCTCACGTGTCATCCGTATTATACACTCCAGATCCGATCCATGGTAAATTTGGACTGAAGTACAACACAGTTGCCATAAGGGCAACTAGAAAGCTATGAAATTCATTGATTTCTACCTGACAATAGACAAAGGGCAGACGCTGAGGGCTAAGCTAGCTTGAATCATCTCATGTTTGCTGTCAGCCAAGTGCAAGCACATGGACAGTTCCCCTGGAGCAAGTGATGTGCAGTAATGCTGTTATTCCACAGCAACTCATTTGCATACTAAGCCCTTATGCCTGTAGCTATTGATCACCAAGACACGGTGTTGATCCGACCTTGACAAGTAGTAGCTGCAGGAATTGTGAGCCCTCAGTCTCTGAGCAGAGATTTCTTCCTTTCAAGTATCCAGAACAGAATTACTCATTTTGAAATGAATAATTTCCGAACAGTCAGCATACATGTGAAACAACAGCCTGCCTAAGGATGGGAATATACATGGGAGCCAGTCGAGTACGTCATACAGCCAACACCGCTAACTCTGCACAGTTTTCTCTCACTTTCAATAATCCAGGCTTGCAATGCCAAAGCCGCAATCCAAGTTCTCTCATGCTGCTAAATTCTGAGAAATCGCGGTCAGTGAAGAAAGCGCTACCACAATATGCATGTTACAGATGTACACGGTGATTGCAAGTGCATTGCAGTGCCTCCCAGTCTCTGTGCAGTAGAATAAAATAAGGCAAAGAAAAAATAATATTTCCCTTTAAACTTCTTTTCCCTATACTGTCAAAACATCACCTATGCTGCCATCTTGCCCTCCCCAGCTGACAGGGCTCTGCACTTTGACAGTGTTTGTACTTGCTCTGCTTAGAATTCAATTTCCTCTGGTGATCCGCGTGCAGGCAAATATTGCCAGTGGCACTAATGTATATTTGTTCTTCGTGAATCGCATACAGAAATATTGTTGCTACGCGGCGAGCACAAAATAATCCAGAAGTCACCTGACATCCTCCATCAAACATTTAGGAGTCATCAAACTTAATTTCCCCTTTGTGCCATAAAACACCAAGAGGAAGCTTTAATAGATTGTATTATGTAACGGTTCTATAAAAATAGCAGGCCAGCACTGGAGCACTTCCTTCCTGAGGCCAAATAACCTCTGCTGAAAGGATACACACTGGTTTCCCTGGCAACCATGAGAGATGACACTAGGGGAAAAACAGCAACAAAAGGACCATTTTTTGCTTAGTAAAATAAGGTCTGGCTTCAAGCTTGTGATACAGTGAATACAGAGTGCCTGACAGAGAGAGAACCGGTTAATAATTCTGCTCAGGTCCCAGTGACCTTGCAAGGCTGTTAATGCTTTTCATTTCTTTTTGTTCTGCCCATTAAAAAACATAATACCAAAATCACAGCAGAAAACTCATCTCAAGAAGTATTACAGAGGGGTTTGGGGGTTTTTTAATTAAAAAAGGGAAAAAGAAAGTTGAGTCTGGACCGTGTTAGAGATTCATCTGCCCTGCTAGCATTTCCACAAGACATTCTCTTTCTCCCCTTCGCTTGCTCAGATTGCAGGATTTTCCCATTTTGTTACAAAAGACTCCTTTCTGTTCCCGAGCTTGCTGTGCTTCGTAGTCCATCGTCCACAGCAAACGGCTGTTTTCAAGATGTGCCCTTCACAAGTAACGAAAAAAGAGACTTGCTCCCCAAAAAACTCACCATGATACAACACTGTGCTAAAGGCACAACCCCGTGAGCCAGAATACTGAACAACAAGGTTGTCTCTCCTGCCTTATTCAGCCCTTCCACAGCTCCCATGCTCCCAACAGGGAGCCAGTGAGAAAAGTGACAAAAATGGTTCGTGTTTCCATTCACCCATCACGGCTGGTAGGTTCCTTGTGGCATAACCACATGAACTTATTCTTGTCGCCTTCAGCTTTCCCCAGCCAATTTTTAACCCTTGCTTGTTGCGGCAGCTCCTACTGAGGCAGTTCCCACCCCAGCAAGTTGCTTTCTTCACTTGCCTCTCAGAAAACTCTGGCATGTTTGGGTATTTTATAGTGCAAAACAGCAGTGGCAGGGAGCGAGCAAGCATGTTTTGGAGAAGAAGGGGGGAAAAAAACCAAACAAAAAAATCTGGAAAGCAGCTGTCTAAGGCTCCTTTTCACTCTTTATGAAAAACTCCCTTTCTTCTCCTTGTCAGTCAATAACAGAGGAGGAAACACATTTGAACAGGAAATGTAGTGGCTCATAACTCTCCCGCTGAGCAACTCTGTCACCTTGAAGTTATCCCAGGCTCCTCACACAAGTGAGAGAAATATCACGTGCATGGCAGAAGAGGAAACCAAGGGACAGAGAGACTAGGCGATATATCCACACTACCTCATTACTCCAGAGCAGCAGAAAAAGGAAGGCAATCCAAAGCCTGATTAATTTCTACCCCTTGGCAGTATCTCTAGCATGGATGTATCTCACAGGCAAGACACAAAAACATGGGCTGGAGCCATGAACGAGGCTCTTGAACTGTCTATCGCTTTCTCCCTTAGCTGTAACAACATCTCTCTCGTGTTTTCAAATAAAAGCTTTGCATTCTAATGTGATAAACATTGCAACTCGTCTTTGCAAACCACTGCTTCGTTCGGCACCACCCCTCACACCATTTTACAAGAGAGGAATGAAAAGGTGCACTACAACAACATACGTGTTCTACTGACAGGAGCTCTTACTTGACGTGAACCCCTCAAAGACAGGGTAAGGTACAGGTACCAAGAATTTTGCCCTCCTGACAGTCTTTTCTTAAAGAAATTTTCAAATCAGTCCTCTGCCCCAGAAGGCATTTGCTCAAGACAAGCGACATTAAAGGGCATGTAACAGCATGGCTTGGGTATGTTCTAGATTTGGGCTGGGAATTTGTTGTTGTTTCTGGTCAGCTGTCGGTTGGTCTGTTGCTGCAGAAGGTGTTTTGTTTTGTTTTTAAAGGGACACGGATTTCTATCAACATCCCACATCAAACAGACAGTAACACTTCAATATGTAACACATTTCTAAAAATCATATTACTCATTAATCCAAAGTAGAAGCAAATCCAAGTTCCGTACGAATAGTCTCTAACCTACAGTTAACCCTGTAAGGTTACAATATGCACTAAGCAGCACAATGGGTGAACTAAAAAACCCTACATAGTTAAATCCACAAAAATTAACTCTTTTTTGGCTTGTTTTTGGTTTTGTGTTTTTTTAAATAATGAAATCCTCCCTGGCAACCTCAATCATTCTATGTCCACAGTTTTCTGATATAGTTGCATCAGGCTGTATTTTAAACAGAGAGTATACAGACTCCTCCTACAAAATAATGTTACTATGCTTTTTTTCCAGTGGTTTCACATGGCTATGTGTTTCACAAGGTTGACGTTGCAGTCAGCAGTCGTCTCTGTTACAGAAAAGAAAAAGAACTAAAGGATCTTTCTTTATAGTGCCGCAGAATCTTCCAGTCTGCTTCTAACACATGCTGACATCAGGGCAAATCACTTTGTCGTGACATCAGTACTAAGGCAGAATAACTTCCCTGTAACTGTGTGGCTTACTATCACGGTAACAGCAAAATCTGGGACACAGACTTCCAGGCAACATTTTAAAACACGTTCCTGGCCACTTGTGATTGCAAAAGAAGTGCTGGAGCGGTTTTGAAAGAAGCATCAAGTCATTAAACCCAGGTATCCTGGCTGAACCACCATTTCTGGTCGTTACAGTTCACTTGTTTACAGTATCTCTTCAGTCTTCAAGTTGCTATTTGGATATTCCCCTTCATTTCCTTTTGGAAGTGAAAAGGTGTTTGCTGTGGCTGTATTTCAGCAGGGGATTAAGTCACCCCTGTGTGTTACCTACTTCACAGGAGCACGCATACTCCTCTAGACCTGTTCACACTGGGTGAAATTCTCCCCTATGCTGAAGGCCAGCACAAGGCATTGCATAAGTATTTAAAGGATTAAACAGGATTTGAGGGGTGTCTAGGCACTGCAGCTGGATAAATTTCAGTCAAGATTATTTAATTCTGACACACTGACCCTTTCAAATACTTACACGAGGTAATGTATGTAGAGCCCAGTTTGTATAGGAACTGGTGAGAAACAAACGCTTCCACCACCTTCAAGGAAGTTTCATGCATGCACTCTCTTGCACACAAATTCTGCCCAGTGTGGCACTGGGAACAGGTCACCAGGGCGCTGGTGCAACGATCTGTGGCTCCCAGTCCTAATGTTAGCTCTGACACAAGTCTCCACAGTAAGGAAGCAACAGAGCATAAGGACAACCATCTCAGAAAAGTGCAACTCCATTAAATCCAACTGCCCGAGCCAATGGGATATTCCCCAATACAAGATAGGACGCAGCCTCTGAACTGCGCAGCAGCAGCAGTGAGGTAATCTGGCCCAGAGTCCGAAGAACCAAAAACCCTGACACTATCATGGCGCCCATGTTCACCCCATGCTCCTTCAGCTGCACGTTGGCAGGTTCGGAGGCAGATGGGGTCGTTACTGATGTTTCGAACAGCTCCCGCTCCAACCTGCACTCACTATCTGGGAGCTGTCAGCCAGGAAGCCAAATTTGCTGACTTTGTTGCAGGCTTCATTAGCTCAGAAACCCCTCCATCTATCAGAAAATCTTCACCCGCTGCTAATCGAGCAGCCACTAACAGTGCCCGGTCATTCTTCTGATAGGGTGCCAACTCAGACACAACTTCCTTGCAGCCCAGTTACTTAGTTATGATGCTAATTAAGCACCTAAGTAGGTAGTACATTAATGTGTCAGGATATCAAAAGGCAATATGAGCTCACTGGGCATTTCCACTTCCGAGTCACAGCAAACAGCACAGGAATAATTCAACCAGCTAAAAATGCCTCAGAAACATAAGCCTCACACAAGACAGGCTGTTCATTTGCTATAAATCAGAGTCCAATGCTGCCTGAATTTTAAGGGTGAAAGCAAAAAATATATCCGCTTCAAAATATTTTAACACAAAAAGGGCAAATTCACAGGGAGAGATTTAACCCTATAAAACTATCTCCAGTCTATATAAGACTACACAAACACAGGATCGTGCAACAGTGCTGCAGCAAACGGTAAGGGAGCTGCAGCCAGACACCTGCAGGCGTGCCAAGGCATGTTAACATTACCACTTGGAGCCTGCTGTGAACTTGCAGTCACCAGTAACTGCATGGTACCCTGGACATTCATTGCTGGAAGCAGCCTGTCAACGTTTAGCCAGGGCGCTGGGGCTGCAGCGTGATCCTAAGGACAGCTGGGAAAGCTGCACAAATTCCTCGGCTTTAGGCTGTGCCTACTTAGTGAACAGGAAGGATGGGTTCAATGTATATGAACACGGCACTCTTGGGAAATGACACAAGCAACTTCCTACAGGATCTGTCCAGCTAGGAGTTAGGTCCAGGTAGCAACAACTAGGCTAGTACTGATCCTGGCAACAGGAATAGGAATTAAAGACAAATATTTTGTATTCTCAAATCAGTCATTTTCCCAATTACACAACTATGTAAATTTTAATCATTTTGCCTTTCTGACCACATTGGAGAGAGGAGCCCCACAGATGGCTGAAGCCTTTGATATTTTTAAGTTTGAGAGAGACAAGCTTCGAAAATAAAGTACATCAGGATCAGGACCTTCAGATTTGCATCTTGTTCCTTCTACAGTAATAAGGTCTCAGCTGTTTAAAGCTGATGTCCATATGATATTTCCTATTTTGGAGGAGGAAGTTATATATGAAAATGAAAGAGCTACACGCTCTCTCAGAACAAAACATCTACCCCAACAGCATGTCCCCGAACAGTAGCAGAGAACAAATACCTAAGCCAGCAGAAGAACTAGGAGAGCACAAAGGATACCCCCCTGGCAGTCTCCCAGCAGCCAACCATTTGAGGATCAGAGACTTCCTGTGCCAGACTTCTTTTTATCTATTTAGTCACCCTCAATTAATTTCTCTTTCATGAACCTGTCCAGCTGACCCTTGTACCCATAAAGCACACTATCTGGTTGTGTTAAGTGGATAGACAGGTATCCATGGTATGCAAGTCAGCAGCATTTTACTGCTACCGAAGGGAAGAATCTACAAACCAAGAGCTTTTGCAAGACTGGATATTTAACAGATGACGATTTCACCCCCACCAGCCCCCACCACGCAGGATACGTGATGGAATCAACAAGTACCGAAAGAGTTCGATAAGGTAAGCCAAAGCTGTACATACAGATGCTACCGAGTTCATAAGGACATGGCAACTGGGAGCTGAAAACACCTCAGGATTCAAGTCTTTGTTACCCAGAGAGCTAAACTCAGCCTCTGACATATCTTAAAGCAAGCAGAACCTTTCAGGTGAATGCTTCTTTAAAGTGCTGTAAAGATGATGCTGCAAGATGTGTCAGAGGGTAACACCAAGAAATAATTTGTTTAGCTCCAAATCCATGAAGGAGAAACCAGTAACTGGAACCACCAAATATCAATCTTTAATTAGGCCCTCCATTAGAAACGTGGTTGTGGTGACACATTAAATGAGAACAGAGTAAGAAATGAGACAGTGTAGAAACACTTCAGACATGCTACCATGATTTCCACCGATTTTCATCACAGCAAGAAAGGTCTTGTAAGGCTAAAAATAAACCATCAAAGCGAAAGTTACTGCAGCATCAGTAAGTGATCAGCAGCATCAAAGTGAAAGTTGCTGCCTCTTGGCACTTCTGAAAGATTCACCCATAATCTTCCTTACTGTTGTGTGAGCAAGAACTGCAGCACTTAAGTCCTACTTAAGCATTGAAAATAGCCTTTAAGTGGGATTGAAGTGAAGCAAAGCAACCGTGCAGACCCCTTGCACAGGAGGGAATTGTGCCATCTGTGCTTAGCGCAGAAACCAATCAGCACTGCATCTGTTCAATGGATCATCTTCCGTCACTGTGCACAGTAGCTGAACAATGTACCTTTCCTTCTAGAGGCTCTTCTGTGCTGAAAATGAAGTACATATAACGACTAAGCCAGTCCTCCTATCTCAAAGAATTACTATCCCCATTTTACCTATTGAAAACGATGTGGAGAAGAAGGTGAAGACTTAGAAAGCCCCTTTAAAAAAAAAAAGCTCAAAAGATCTCTGAATGGCAGCCCAGCCTTTTGAGCACAGAAAGACAGAAAGATTCTTAAAGACCTGTATTTATTCACTCTGCGCTGAGCAACTCTGACTGTAAACCAGAAATGGATAATCCAGATTATCCAACAAGATAGAACAAGTAAATTATTAGAGAAAAAACAAGTCATAGACACTTGATGAGACCCTCCTAACATAGCAAGAATAAAACCCTGGCAAATCACCTCATCTTCAGTCGCTTGCCCAGAAAACAGGTAGAGAACCCGCTTGCTGCCTGTAAAAGGACAGAGAGGGAAAGGTCACGATCTCACCCCTGCTCTGCACCAGTGCACATGCTTCATCCTTGGTAGGGATGTTAGTGTTACCTCTCTGAGTTACACTCTCCAGTGACTCCTGAAAGGAATCCTGCCCCAGCCAGCCCAGCACTGTAAGGATTCCTGCATGCATAACCCAGGAATACCATCTCCTACCATGCCTCCAAGAGCCACGGACAAGCCTTTGACATGTAAACCCACTATTTAGGAATTCACACTCTTAAAATAGAAATCCTTATGCCTGCGAGCATATCTCAGTGACACAGTGACGCTGTCACTGGAAGTGTCGAGGAGCCTGCCACCCCACTGTGAATCTCCCCTAAGACAGGCAGAGAAGATAACAGAAAAATCCAAAGAAAGAACCGAATTTCTCATCTTTGTTTTGTGGGGTTTTCTCCTCAGTAAGTATGCAGTTTGTAGCAAACATTTTGCTTTTCACAAGTGCTCCAATAACGTCTCCGAGGCCCAGTAACAGCTCCTTTCTCTCCAGGAGCCCGCAGTGCTGCTAACACAGGTCATACTCACTCAGATAAGGGCTGGGTTTTGCATCTGATCCTTCTCATGGATCTCTACTCAAAACTGGTATTCGAGTGCAGACGCTTGCGCTAAGCGCTACCCACAAACACATCCTCCAACTCTCCCACAAGAGAAAATTGGCTTTACGCATGCTGAGGTCTCAAACAGTTACATGGCCAAACCAATAGTGGTCTTCGAGTGTGGTTTGTGACACACCTCACTATATCCTTTAACATAGCAAAGACAAAACAGTTGCATTTGAAACATGGGCATGGTAATAAGAACCATTAACTAAAAATCTTTTTTTTTTTTAAAATAAGCTTTTCACTTCAGTTTTCAGATAATGAAGATTTTCTGCAACTGGTTTTCAAATACTCTGCCCTTCACTTTCAACTCTGTGATTCTCTCATCTCCAGAGCAGAAAGAACAGAAGAGAAAAAGCCCTAATGTCACTGTCTCCCTCTCTTTCTAAATCAAACTAAACAGAAAAGAGATTTTGCACAGGAAAAAAATGCAAAATGAAATCCCATGTGTCCAGCCCCGAGAACTGAGTTTATCTAAAATACATAAAAGTTCCCTGTTCCCTGCTGCTCCTGAGTATAAGCTGTCACTTCAAGCTTTGTGGGTCCTGTGCTGTGAGCTGCTACTTCCTCAGGCAGCTTCTGCAGGGAAGTTAATTCTTATTCTGAGTCACATCTTCAGGGCTCTTTTTGCACGTTTGCTGTTAGGCAGCCAGCAAACATCAAGGCAAACATTTGGAATAAAGCCTTGGGTGCAAGCCACATTTGTTGTTGAACGAACAAAGCCAGTGCTACAAAAACAATTAATCATGCTTCAAGGTATAAAACAACTGTCTTTTTTTGCCAGAGGAAAGAAACACTCAGCCTGTCACTGCAGCCTCTCTTTTGGATGGATACCTGGCAAGAGATGCCACTGTTGTCTGAAGCGCTGGTGAAGGCCAAAGGCTGAGAGCGGCTAGGAGATGAGATAAGCCATTGGTCTGACCTAGCAAATCATATCCTTTGTTCATCCTGTTTCCTGGGGATTTGAAACAGCTCTTCCCATTCTCTCCAAAGCCAGATAAATAGGGAGTGACGGCTTTAGAGCTTTTCAAGCAACGAGAGCAGGAGGAGAGGCAGGCCTGTAATAATGGGCTTTAACAAGAGCACCATCAGCTGACACAGGAACCCGTACATGGGCTTATTGAGCAAATTCCTCCCTTACAAAGTAAGAATAGTTCATTCCTTCACATGCAACTCCAGTAAAGCTTTAGTACTTCCTATATCCATGATTAAAAAAAAAAAAAAAAAAAAAAAAAAAAAAAAGCCAAAAGCCAAAAAAAAACCAACCCCAAACCCCAACAGAAACAACCAAAAAAAAGCCAACACCGTCCTGAAAGCTACAAGACAGGATGGTGAGAGGAAACTAGTTCTTCAGCTCTGAGCCTCTCGTGAGTCTTATCTGATCTCAAGTGTCTGGTAAGTATCTGATACCTCATGAGAATTTTCAAATACAACACTGAAAAAAAGGCAATGATAATGTTGCATGTTGCATAGGACAAGCACATGTGCAATTAGAGAATACCAAAGAGCTGGCACAGAGCACAACAGTCCTCTCCATGGCATCTATTCTCGCTGGTGTCACACCATCAGACAGAAGTGGTGCTACATGAGCATTCTGAAGAAGTGGAAATAATCAAGCATAATCAAGCTGTAACATACTAAGAGAAAAATTTTTGCACTTTTTCTTCCAGATGTTCCCACCCTCACCATGTAAGATGAACAGAACACCCACAATAAAGTTTGTGGTTAGAGCAAAAGTAAACCCATTCTCAAGTTTCTCTGAGACTGTCCTGGAAGTTTACATTGTACAAATAAATTCCACTTTTATGCACACCACACACCTCTGAAAACAGATATGGGCAGCCTGATCTGGGGCCATCTGGGAGACAAAAGGTTCAACAGCTGTAGGAAGGAATTTTTTTGACATGGTAAGTATTGTAAATGAATTCTGAATTCTATCAGCTTATTTCCACAGCTCCTGTTTACAGAAACAGCCCTCATCTTTAGTTTGGTTCCTTTAAGTTCAGCACTTGCCTGAATAAATGTTGTATGCTCAAACACAGTCATACTGACAAAAGTCAGGGAGATATTCCATGACGCTCTACAGCTGAATAAGGAATCCCCTCTATGATGCTTCTGACAGTTCCTCTGTGCAATTCAGCAGGTTCAAATATTTCTAGTTATCCTTTCACAGTCATAAAAACAGAAAAGAAAATAAAGACCAAACAATTTAAAAACCACAGCTAGAATACAGCAATGTGGCATTATTCAGAGATTTTGGTCAAAACACATAAGAGACTGTAAAAATGCCTTGCTGGTTCGTAGTGTTCCACCCTCACAGCTGCAGAATGATGAGGAAAATAATTCAGCTCGAGACGAAAACATGTGTATGTTTTGAGACTCTGTGGGGTTTTTTCCTTCTAAGACTCAAAAAACCAAATTCTCCTCACTGTAAAAGACGTTTCACAACTTCAGGGCACCTATAGATCAGCCGAGCACACAAACCTGACGCCCACCATGATTTACAGTAGATCTACCAGAATATACACCAGCAAATGGCCTCCAGGATTTCAAGGCGACTGGATTTGAATCCCACCAGTGAATGGCCGGTCTGTTCCCAAATAAAGACAAAATCTACCTCCTTTCAGAGTCTGTCCAGGAGCGGGTTTGAGTGAAGTCAGTGAAGAAAAAGAGAGTCCCATATAGTGTATTTTCCTGCTTTTAAGTGTATTAAACCAGTAGGGGTCCCAGCAATTATCCTAGGAGATGGGTATTTTCCCCAAGCACTTTAGTTGGTT
This sequence comes from Buceros rhinoceros silvestris, assembly GCF_000710305.1. NCBI lineage: Eukaryota > Metazoa > Chordata > Aves > Bucerotiformes > Bucerotidae > Buceros > Buceros rhinoceros. Next base: position 30,993 of record NW_010404375.1, on the reverse strand, counting down.
AAAACAGAATTGTTGCACACTCCTTTTTTGCTCAACTTTGAGGTTCAAGTAAACTAAAAACCTCAGAATTATTCTCAGGTCAAAACCAAAGGAAAATGTCTAATTTCACATAGTTTTGATACTGAATCATATGGTAAAGCGAGGCTCAGACAGTAGTTTTTAGAACAACGTGTTTACCCAAAACTGGATAAACAAAATCTGTGAGGAGTTCACCCACAAGTGCATTTTTGAAGAGTTCATTTTGGGCACAGATGGGAACAAATCCCATCAGCTTGAAAGGAAAACTCTTTATGCCAGGACTAACTTTGGTCTCCAGCATCTGCAAACAGAGGACCTGCTTTCCCGCAGCTAACAGAAGCTCTACGCCTTTGTGAATCCCCTCTTCGCTGCGGTACACAGCAGCAAAACAGTGGTCGATCAGGGTGTGGGCTAGTTTCTTTTCAGAGATAGTCAGTATGCAGCAGACACGGGGTCATATTTAAGCAATAAAGAGCATGGCTTCTGTCCGTCGTAAGGACTTGTTTGGAATTATAAAGACATATGGTATTTTTAGAGGCTGAAACAAACATACTGACTCACACTCACCACTGCCAACTGAGAACAAGGCACATTTACTGATGTAACCAATGTTCCACTTCAATCCTCTTTCCCATCAAACCTCAACGTTTTATTTTAGCTGCAAAAAGGTTTATTAAAACTCCTCAGTCACATGATAATTCTCTATACTAAGAAAGGCAATGCAAGACTTAAAAAAAAAAATGTAAAAAATGATCCGACCAAAAACCTATGCAGTCCCACTCTTTTCACAAATCACCCCAAGATGTATTCAGCATTCTACCAACTCATATTTTACACTGCTATTTAAATGAAAACAAAACCAGTTGTTTCTCTGATTTTTTATTTAACACATCCAAAATCAGGAAATACGGGGTGATATCTTCAGCTCTGTCACCAAATGTAACTTCAGACAAAGTACTGAACACTTTGGGGATTCATCTGGCTGTCCTTAACTGGCTCACAACAGTGATTTGTATTTGTACTACAACAGCATCGGCACCCTCTTCTCCACAACTTCTTATTTTCTCTTGTATAGGAGTCAGAGGCAGCTGACAAGCATATAGATGCTTACCCACCCATTTCAGTAAGAGCTGGAAGTTTAAACCCCAACTCTTACACTGTGCAGGGATTTTTAAACTTATTAGACGCAAGACGATGAACATGTTTTTATCACTTGGCTGCAAAGATACTTCTTAGACACAGAGCAAGAATCTCTTTGCAAGAAGTTACCTAAGCTGGGGTCTTTGGTCTTCTGTAAATATTTCCTGCTTCAAGCGACATGTAGCCGAGTGAATGACACACTGCTTTTCTCCTAGATGACAGCAAGCAAAAAGCACAGGAAAAATTTATACGGTAGTGAATCATATGCATATTTTGACTGGTGGAAGCTCTGCCAGAGAATGGAAAGAAAGATTAATTTAGTTGGTTTATCCCTTCCTTCGACTTCCACACAGACTCAAAAAGAGCCTTCTCACAAAGCCTGCCCACATCCTGGCTGCCCTCCAGGGAGGCACTGGTGTGTGCAGGCTGGGGATCAGACAGCACTTTGTCCTCACCAGGATGTGGTCTGCCTTTGTAACAAGGCCTATGCAAATGGGCGCCCATGAGCCCTTGTAGCCGACTGCAGCAAATAACACTTGTTCCTTCACTAGACATGAATGAACTGTAACTACCTCAAAGCAGAACAAACAATATGAGAAAAGAAGGGGAAACATCCAGATTTAACCAGATTAATGATAACGGCTCTCCTGAGGAACGACTCCCTGAAGAGGAGAATTCAGGGCGTTATTAGCAGCCATTAACCACGTTTCTAGCTCGTGATGTGCCATGCAGTGAAAAATACAAGTCCGTGACTTCTCTCGTAAAAGGATTTGGGAGGATTATTAGCCTCGCAGAAGACCGATTAGTCACAGTGCGAACTGCCATCCTAAACATTTCATATTTGTTTTGCATCCCTGGCATCCT
>NW_010404375.1:26834-28852 GCF_000710305.1 Buceros rhinoceros silvestris | reverse complement strand
CCTGCTGAAAATAAAAGCGACAGAAAAAAATATCTCAGAAACAAATGCACAGCTGAACTGCCGAGAAGGCCACCATTCCTCTGCTGCACTAAATACTCCTTACCCATCTTCAACTCTCACTTCTGCCACTTAGCTTAAGCCTGGAACACACGACTTCAGGAAAACTGCTTCTTATCACAAAGTGCTCTTGCAACATTTGTATTAAAAGATGGGAGAACAATGGAATTCCTAGAGTTTTTCCTCAAACTTTCTGACCTTAGCCCTGCCAGCATGTTGATAATGCACAATCTTGGGAAAAACAGATCAAAAGAATTTCTGCTGTGTCTCATTTTCAGGGATGCAGAGGTCCCATTTCCGAAAGTGGAGAGATTAGGGTGACTGAAATCGGAAGTAGTGATACTGCCCTGGAAGAATGGGTGCTGACAGCAAGCTCTTAACTCATCAGCAGATGTGGATCTTGTTGACCGTATCCAAACTAGATCAGAGTCAAATACTCCATCAAAAATCCTGTGAAAGCAGCAAGAAACAAGGAGCAGCCAGATTAACACGAGATCTCCACCTCTATCCATACATGGACTCTGTCACCTTGACTAGAGAAAACGCAGTTTCAGCGGACTATTGGATCCAGACAGATCATGTCTGGGTAGTGGCACACGTGGAAGAAATAAAAGGAAAGCTGTGTCCAAGCCTGTACAGCTGACACAGAGGTAACACTCAGAGCAGAAAAACACTGAGCTCTTCAGCAGCTTCTGCAGTGGGACCCAAGTGTTAAAGACCACAGCCCCTCCACTTGCGGCACAGAGCTCAGGCCCAGGACAAGTTATGAAAAAAACAGAAAGTAGATTAGATAAGGATGCTGGGCCCACCATGTTTGCAGCACCCTCAGGTAAAGAGAGACTCACGTACCATCCTGACTCCATCGTAGAAGAGGTTCGAGGCCATCTTCCCTAGGATCTTTATGCCAAACTTTAAATCAGCAGGGTGATATTGCCACCTCTCATATGTCAAGCAATAAAACAGAAACTAATAAATTTGGGGCCGTTCCAGAAAAAAAACCTGCTGTCTGCAACTCTTGTTAATCCACAAGCTTCTCAGGGAATACTGCCAGTAAAAGCTCCCAACATCAAACAGAGATCAGGTAGTCAACCCAGTGCCAATGAGTTAATCGGGTGTGAACCTCTGGTCAGCTATTCCCTTTCTTTGGGAAAGCTGAAGACCATTCAACTCCCACAACTTTTCAACGGGAGATTCACCAGCTGTCAGTCAGAGACAGACTGTAAGCTGCATCCAAATGGCACCAACAACATCCACTGGCATCAGCGGCTGCTTGGCGCCACGCAGCTCCCAGTTCCTGATTTAGGGAAGTGCTTCTCTAGCAACCAAGAGGCCTGGGGCACAGCAACAGGGAGGCTCTTCCCTTCAGGTGACTCTGTTTGCCAGTGCTCAGTACAGAAGGGGCTCAGCAGCACTCCTGATCTTCACTCACTGTTCAGTCAATGACTTAGGATCATTTTGTGTGCTAAGCACTCGCTGCTTACACTGCTGTGAGCAGGCAAGTTGCAGCTGAGGGTCAACTCAGGAACAGGTATGGCAAAGCTGAATGTTATTCCAGGGCACACTGAATTGGTGCGTTAGGACCTGTTGTGACAGGACATCCAGCCAAACTTCTTTTTCTTCTTAATCTCAGTTATTATCAGCTCTGGGGTTACATGATATACCAGAAGAACCTTCCAAAAAAATTTAACTTTAGGTTTGCAACTCTTACATACGCACTTACAAGCCACCCATGCCCGTCTACAAAGATATCAGCTTGGCAATAACACTTTTCTGTGTTATAACACAGTCTCCAGGAACTTCTAGCTTCACGTTCTGTTTCCAAGGTTTTTCTCTTCCCAGAGCACCACCCTTTTCCCCAGCCAGTTCCATTCCGCTCCTAATGGAGAGAGGGTTAAATTTACGAAGTGTTTTTATCCTAATTACAAGCCTTTCAGCTCGTACCTGGGTCTTAGCCTCAGCAG
>NW_010404375.1:24427-26740 GCF_000710305.1 Buceros rhinoceros silvestris | reverse complement strand
CAGGAAATGATATGCAAAATATACTTTCATGCATCTGACAGTCCCCAAAACTACCGGTCATATAAATTTTGCCAATTTACTCTAATTAAAGCTAAGCAGTGTCGTGTGTGCTTAAACGCTCAATCTGTCTTGAAGTAATTATACCTGAAGGCAGGAATACATCAGAGTTTCCTTCTCTTGGAATTAAATTCAGATGGGCAACTGAGAAACAGTCAAGGGACATTTGCTAATGATTAAATCCAAATCACATCTCCTTTCCATGTTCTTACCAAGGACAAGCTGCTGCATGGATGCTGATGGATTTGTGGAGGAAGGAGGCAGGGTACAAGGCACTTGTCAACACCACACTGCCTACACAAGGTTCTCACTCGCACCCAGTGCTGCAGAGGCTCGAGCTCTGCAGCAATGTGTGAGGGAGTCAAAACGAGACTTTCCAGGACAGTGTAATGTATCATACAGTATGTTCACCAAAATTTCATTTTGTTTCATTTGCAAGGTAACCGCTCTGCTTAACCACCTTAATTATCAACCCTGACCATAGAACGCCTCTGCCATCGGGACTCCCTCTCTTCCTTTGGAAGATGTCATCAAATCTTTGCATTTCATTCTTGTGGGGTCAGCTGAGTACAGGCACCATCAGACTGTAAATAGATTCTCACTGGGAAGGGCCCTTTTTAAAGGTGCAGCTTATACAGGAAAACACATGAGCAATCTCACGCTTTGATGTAAGCACAGATGGCAGAAGAGCCATCAGGCAGAGCTCCAAGTGGGCAGGAGAATGCTAAAGTCCCACATTCCATCCCGCAGTGTCAGAAGAGGTCTCTCATGTCATGATGGTCCTTTAGATAAGACCAAAGACAACTTCTAGAAATGGACAGCGACATTGATTCAATTAGGAAAAGATGAAGAGGTTGCCTCACTCCATCCAAATCCTCCTTCCTGCTCTCACATACACAGCAAGGAGCATAGAAGGCAGAGGGGGAATGAGAAATCATTAACCACTAACCACACTCACACAACCGTATTTTCAGTGCCACTCAACAGCTCATAACTGCAAACTCACACCGCTCCCGACGGTGCTCAAAGAAAGACTGTTAGTCAGAAGGATGCATACTTTGGCCCTCTTGGAGCTGACAGATTCAGCTTTATCTCTCTGGGATCTGACAAGCCCATCCTGTCACACAGGAAGATGATTATGAATGACAATGCAATGAGTAACTTTTTAAACAGGCAAAAAAACCTAAAAAACCCTCTGACTTGAATATTCTGCTTAGATTCTCATCCTTTGCTGGGTCACAGACACGGTGCAAAGGTTCCTGAAAGGAGAAGGACGTACTAGTAGAAGCCAGTCTATTTCAGCAGGGACCAAATTCGCTGCCATTCAGGAGACAACAAAACCAACCTCTAAAAGCTTATAAAGACACATCATTAAAAGATTGAGTCCAGGTTCAGCCTTCAAGAACATAATTTGAAAGATGCGATAAACTATGAAAAAAAAATCCAGAAGACTTGTACAGCTTCTCTGTAAGCTATCTGTGATTTGACCATCCCCAAAACAGACCCAAAAAAGCAGCTTTTTGTCAAGCTTAGACTTGCACTCCTTTTACAAGAGGTGAAACTATGTCCCCTCCCATTAATCCTCTTCCCTATTTTAATACTATTTTAGTTGGATTGAAATATTTAGAGAGATGCCTATCTATCTAGGAGTCAGAATTCGTTATTCCTTTATGGAATAAAATCTGGCTATAGTCATTACAACTGGCCAGTTTTTCTACCCCTCTGACTCTGTGTCTTTCCAGAATGCCACAAAAAAATCTCTCCAGACGTAACTAAAATCATCTACCACTACTTACCTACTAATATTCTGCGGTTTCAAAAGGCAAGCATAAACACTGAAGAAACCATTCAGAGAAAAGAAGAAACCATGACAGAAATCATGTTTGCTTTGTTCTGTAAAAATACTTCTAGGAGATTAACCTGCTGAAATACTTGGAGCAGGGTGTTCCCAAAAGCTGCTTTGGCGTTACAAAATGTGCAGTATGAGGCACAGGAGAGAAGGGAAAGACAAAATCAAAGAACACAGTTGTCCATCATCAGAGCAGGATCATCTGATTTTTGCAGGTGTTTTGTTTTAAGGGACCTCAACAGGGTCCCCGAGATGGCATTTTCCATTCCTGTCTCACTGCGGAGCACAATTGTTCATCAGTACTAGCTGTGAAGACAGGCACTGGAGCAGGAGCCATGAAGTCAGCCGAGCGAGTAACTTCATCTTAGCTCTCCTAAGGACTATGGGTTGTTAGTGATTTCAGGTCA
>NW_010404375.1:15274-24335 GCF_000710305.1 Buceros rhinoceros silvestris | reverse complement strand
GCAGGAATAGGTAGGTGCATGTCTGCCCTAGCAGTGAACGATGTTAGGACACTAAACTCTTGAAACACATAGTCTATTTTAGTCCAGCTAAAACAAGAATAAACTAACTTTTGCCATTAAACCTGATTGCAGTAGTCTGATCCAAGTGTAAGGTTTCTCAGCTGCAGCTGCCTTGCCCTTTAAGAAAAGGAAAGCCAAGTAAACATTCTCTGTGGAGACATTTAAGATTCCCTTCCTTCCCCACAGCAGCAGTAATGTATGTATCTTCATCTTTTGGACTACTTCCAAAGTGCTTAACTGTGGAATTTACATATTATGCTTGCCACAGCAAGTGTCTCTTTAGACTAACGCTCCTCCTCTATACTGGTCTATATGCTGTCACTCCTCCTTTTCCCCAGAGCTTGCACTAATGAGTGGATGGCTTCTTTGCCCTAAGTGTGGTCTGTCAGAAAAACAAAGGAGAGGAAGTACGTATCTTTTGGCTGTTGACTTAATTTTAGTGTAACAATTCCATTTTTAGGTACCCAGAGTCTATAATAGAATGGGCACATCCGAGTTTAGTGCACAGTGCTCTAAATCAGACTGCTCCTTGACGAAACCACAGCACAGAATAGCAATTGTTTCTAGCGTGGTGATTGCAGTGATTGAGAGACGCCCAAAGTAACTTGTTTTTTAAAGGGGAAACTTTAGTGTGTGGTGGTAAGCTCTGAAACCACCGATATAAATGCATTAGGCCCTGAGCACAGCAAACAATAGTTCCATTACTTTAGGTCTGTTTTCACAAAGCTAGAGAGTACTTCAAAAGTTTCCTTGGCTCTTCCCAATATCACTGGAGGGCTGGTCAGGAAAGAGGTGCTTTCTGCAAGTGCACACCAGAATGTGCTAATATCACCAAGCCTCTTGCCTGGTTCTCGGGCTATTCTTGCCTTGCTTCTAATGCTACATGAATGCTTGACTGCTGTTTCCAGTCCACATAACAGCTATACTACTGAAGGTTTGAGCCTGTTGTTTTTCTTCGAAGCTAGGCTTCGGTCTTGGTTAATGTTTGCCCAGAAATATGTAATTGCGGACTTCCTCCTCATAAACCGTTCCAGAGCGCAGGCTGCCATCCTTCCATGTTATTATTATCTGTGTGCCTGCAGGCTAGAGCAGGGTGTGTTCTCACATTCAAGAGGGTAGATAACCCTTTCCTTGCGGGAAAGGCACTGGATGTCTGTGCTTGCTGCAGCTGCTACTAAAGCAGCCTACCTCAAAGTTATGCTGGTGCCATTTTCTGCCCCTAGACTACACAATAAAAATAGTTTTAGCACAGGCCTACCAGGTCACAAACAGATCCAAAGGAAGCAGCTCATTTTCTGTTTTTCCCATATCATTAAACATTCTCACCTACAGAAGGAGAAAAAATCTCTAGTAATATTTGTCTGAAGCTCAGCTTTTCAAACAGACACGAATACAGTAATTCAGCATAAGAAACATTTTCTGGAGAAACAATCAACAAACTGAAACTTTGATTTTGTTTTGGGCACAGGTGTTCAAGCCAAAACACAGTGCCAGAAATGCAGTAGCAGCAATGAGAGCAAAGCCTCAGGCATTAGCAAAAATCAGCAAAATGTTCAGGATTTACTGCAGTGAATATGCCCCAGTGAAGAAAGCCCAACTCATTCTGAGCTACTGAAAATATCTCTTAAAAAATCTCTTAAAAAATCTCTCTCTCTCTTGAGAACTGCCCACATCTTCCAGGGATAGCACAAAGAATCCATGGCATAACCTTTGCCACATTATGTAAAAAGTCCAAAAGGTTTGCAATAAAACAAACTCAGGAAACTCGAGAAATTAAACAGATGGAATCTCTTCAGATACTTTGTAGGTAACAGGTCTTCTAAGGTCTTACCCAGATCCCTGCTGGTGATAGCCTGGCATGCTTTCCAGTCTTGATATTCCCTCTTCACCCTCAAACCATCAGATCTGGAACCTGTCGGAGTGTGAAAAGGCTCATATCTAGTCTGTTCACCTGGATGGCCTCTAAGGAGAAACAAGGCAAAAGTGGAAGGAAGTTTGAGCCTGGAGTCTCATACCCCTAATATAGACTCGGGGTATGTCTGGCACATGCACCTAACCCCAGGAACTGGGAAGACCTCCTGGGTCAAGTAACACAGGCACAGTCTAAGGGGTTCACTGTCCTTGAACAGGCAGATCACACTAAACAGGGTAGATCAGGCAGAACTCACACACCAAACAAAATAAACCTGTGTCGAGCTCCTCTGCTCAGAGAGGTTAGTGAATATCTGGAGTGCGATGAACTAAAGCAGTAACTCAGGTGGAGGAACAGTACACTGAAATGCCTTTGCTTCCTTCCAAATTAAAATTGTTTGACAAGAGCAACAGTGGGAAAAAAGTTTAGCCATCAATTGATCCAAAGGTATCTTTATTCCTAAAACAGCTCTTTTTGAAGTACTTGATGGTTTTAGAAGCTTTCAGATGACTCTCCTCCCTGAGTTCACTATGGACTACACGACAGTTTAGAGAAGGGCTGTGTTCCACATAAAAATGAGAAACAGGAGAAAAAGATATTCTAACACAGAACAGAAAAGTAGTGACAGCTTAGAAAACTTTGGGCAGACTTACAGCTAAAAAGGTTATTTTTGGAAGGGAAGGAGGACTAAGCAGGTCTCTGCAGACACTCAGGACAGAGTCTCACAGAGAAATTACCAAAGGACAAAGAGTTTACTCTCCAACAAATTACAGTTTGCCACACAAGAGAAGTCACCTAGTCCAGCTGAAAGTGAGAAGGCTGTGGACACACATACGATGGAAATTATGTTCTGAATCAGTAGTAGCTTCAGCTCAGACTAGCATGTGTGATAGAGTCATCCATATGTTGTTGCCTGCCCTAAGACACCAGGGTCCCAGGGTACCACAGAACCAAAATCCTTGGGGTTAACTGCAACCTCTCATCTCTGTAGTTCATGTCACGGAATAAAAATACAACTGGAAACTGCACACACGACACACGATAACTCAGGTGTTACTCAGGTACTGCTAAGCTAGGATGGCTTAGTAGCTAGATCATAAATATTTGCAATAATTCTTCTATTTTTGATTAACTGTTGCAATTTTAGAGGTGCTTTTTGGTGAAATGAAGAACCAATATGTAACTCTTAACTGTGTCATAGGGATCTCATGTTAAGAGATACTGAAGTCTCAGACTACTGATACTGCATGAAGTAGACTCTATCGAGTAGTTCCTGCAGGAGATTCACAGCCTGTCTCACTGAAGGGTGTACCACAACCTCGTTACGGTGAAAACTTGTATCCAGGCAGTTTTTTCAGTTTACAAAACCATCATGCCTTTGATTCCATTTCATTAAATTGACACTATTTATTTCAATGCTTTCCCAGACCTCAGTGAATTCACTTAACATCTGAGGAAAGCTCATCCTCATGTTTATGTTTCTGTAGTTTTATCATGCTTTACTTTGTAAGCTTAGCTTATCTAATGCCTTAGCTTAGTTCCTACCACTAAAAACACATGGATACGAAAATATGTTTATGTTAGGAGATGTCTGCTGCAAATTATCCACAAACTTACCAATAAAATTAACAAAAAATAACAGCAAATTGTGCTTCTGATTCCCAACCATTCTAAGTCACTGCAGTACACAGATATTTAAGCATCCACACACACATGACCCCACATACACACAAGCTTAAATTAGATGGCACAGCTTTGCTGCCTTCCTTGGGCCAAAGAGTGAAACTTTACAGCCACTGCTCTTAGAGGAAATGCTCTGGGCTATTCACTAACCACCTGAAAGAGACATAAATTCAACGGCAAGGAAGCGTTTGGAGAGCAGAACTATCTCTTATCATTTTTATCAATTTTTTAATCATTACCTTTTATCTTTTTGTGACTTTCCAATAATTTGCAAATACCGAAGTACAGTGGCATAAATGAAGCATTAAAGACAACACCTTCAGAATATTGAAAACCACACTATGTAGCTTCTCTATAAACAGAAACAGTTCGGCAAAATACTCAAAAAGTTCAATAGGAGTTTGCTTCATGGAGGAGAAAATGAGCTACAGGTTCAAGCTGCCAGCATATAGCAATTGAAAGATTAAAAAATAACTACAATGAGATCATTTGGGGCATGAATTCCAACAATACCAGCTGGTTGCTAGAAGCCTGTTCAGCTACTGAAGATTTGTCCTTGAATTCCTGTTGAAATCAATCCATAAAAATCATATTAAAGGATTAGGCATCAAACGTTTGTGTGTTGATGTGCATAAGAAATTCTTCGCTCACAGGCGGCTGACCTTACATTCTTAAGAGGATCTTTTGCCCCATAATAAAGTGTTCACTGTCAACAGTAATTCTTGCGCTTCGTGCCTCTGTTGACAAAGTGGGAACAGGAAGCTTTTCTGCAGGTAAAACTTTAAGCGCTCTGCCTGTACAGGAGCTTTGTACAAAGCACGGTGTAAGATTCGGACATTTTGGTGAAGGGCAAAGCGCTGCTCTTGATATTTATGCTACAGGTGAACTATGAAACAAACCGACACTGCACATTTACTTTAGTTTCAGGAGCTAAACAGCTCTCCTTGCATATCTAGAATTCTGGTAATATATATTCTCTAGGCACAGACACACTTGTAACTTCAGGTATGCAGAACAACTCACGAATGTCTAAGAGAGTGTTTATATTATGTCAACAATCCTGGACTGATGAATTAACACAGTTACTGTGCACACGGTTTTAAAAAAATCCACTATTTCAGGTGACTGCAACACTGATTTCACACAGCACTGAATTCCTCCCTGTGCATAATCCATGCATAAGCGTAACACTGAAGGACCGTGAAATTTTGGCTTATGGTGTAAAACTCCCAGCTGAGCTTTTACAGCACCAGTGCTATTCTGGTCTGCATTTAATGCATACCTGGACATGTTCGAGGTGCACAGTTTAGCCCTTCTTGCCTCTCAAAATGACACGCCCAATATAAGCCACCCATGTTTGTAGGGAGCTCAAAGCAAAAAGGTTTAATAGAGATTCTCTCTACAACTGGCTAATTCCCAACAGTGCAAGTCCAGGGAAAAATTGGGCACAAAGCTGCCCCACAACTGCTCTGTAGGCTGCTACTCTGACAGATAAGGAACAAATCAAATTAGCGCACTCCAAACAGGGCTGCACTCTCTGCCTTCTTTCTCTCAAACCATGCAGGGCTACTGCTGTCCTGGCTGGCTGGAAATCTCTGCTGAAACACATAAGGCAGCAAGGTCTGCTGAGGTCCCTCAATCTGTCAGTATCTTCAGTGGAGACAAGGTGTCTTCTGTATTTTACCTTCCCCAGCCCTTCTGTCTACTTAAAAAAGAAATCTATACTGTGATTCCTACTTGTTGGCATTGGGAAAACCATGGAACATTTCAAGGGAATTCGTAGAAAAGTTAACATATGGAGCCTGAAGAGAGGCACCGGGTTTGCTTCCAGTTCCTAGGCTCCCACATCAACCCCCACAAACCCCACTCCTACCTTAGACCACAGGTGCTGAAACAAAAACCTTAATATTTTACCCACAGAATTAAGAAATTGGAGAAAGGAAACAATCACAACCACCCCTGCACAGCACAGGGTGGTTTCCCTAGTAAGTGCTTATGCATTTTGGGCAATGCATTTTTAAGACAGCTGTTATTAACCTAAAAGTAAAGAGCTCAGGTCCTAACCTAACTCAAGCCAGTGCTTGCTTGCTAACACCAACCAGCAAACTGCCTCACAATTTGATTTTGTCAGGGAAATGCTTTCTCAGCAAGAAAATCTCGCATCTTTTACCGAAAGGCGAGAGACGAGTGGATTATGCCAGACATGGCCTGGCCTACACTGAATTAGTGCTAGCACATATATTTGAGTCTTACTCGAAACTAAAGGACAGAGCGCAGGGTACCAAGCAGTCCGTCACGTCTGCCACGCACGCTGTTTCCAGAGTTACTCATCTCTGGGAGGTCTGACATGTGTCAAAGGATTTTCCCTAATTCAAGCACAGATGCCTTGTAAATAAATGGCACCTATTCCTGTGACTAAATAGCTACTTCATAGGCATTTTGACGTAAATGCTCACGGAGTTTCCAATAAAGCCATCTTCAAAACAAAAACTACGTACTTCCCCTCCTTTCACTTGTTTTTCAGGAAACCACATTTTCAGGCTTCCTGTGGCTGGCACGGCCTGGGTAAAGCCGGTTGTGTTATATCGCAGCCCACAGCATACGGCAGAATTCAACCTTCCCACGGTGATGCACCACAATATATCAGGTGAGAAAAATCAGACTGGAAAAGGAAGAGGAGCTTTGATTTGTTGCAGTTTTTTCCTTCCTGGCATGACCTGCAGTTAAACAAACTGGTTGCCAAGGGAAATAGGAAAGGGATGCTCTGAGCTTAACTGTGTGGTTAGCACGGTCTGTCTTTCGAGGAGTTAATATACAAAGCTAAATCCAAAAGATGGATTTGGGCATATATCTCTCTGGTAACACCAACTGCCTTCAAGCCTCAACCTAGTTAATCCTAATCCTGCAGGTCTCTAGATTTTTATCAGTAGATAAATTTGGAATTTAAGTCCTGAGACACCAATTTTCTCAGCTCCTTCTTATTTTGGGTAGGATTTTCAGGTTAAATTTTCTTCTGCCTACTGCACTTGTAAGCCTTGCTCCAGAAAACACACTGGCTGTGATCACAAGATAAGATATAGCCCCAGAAAGGCTTCAGAAAGATGCCTTGGCAGCAGGTGGGTAGAGCAGGCATCCCCAGCACAACCGACAGCTGTATTGATAGTTTCCCCAGCTCAAAAGCCTGATGATAGGGAAGAAAAGTATAAACAGCAGGACAAGAGAAGAAAGATGAGGTGAGAAATTTGTATTCCAAATGTTTACTGGAGCAAGGAGCTGGCGTCCCCCTGCAGACAGCTAAGTGTCCTAGACACCCGACCAGAGAACCAATACAGCTCTTTAGCTTCCCAAATGCCTAAGAACAGTAGAAAAACCTCCAAAAGAACAAACCAAAGGCAACTCTCGCTTCCCAATGATCTGTACACTGTAAACTTACACCACCCCATGTTCCTGAGCCTGTAAGCAAGGCTGTGACTTGACCTGTTAGTCCTACTCTAACAGCCAAAGCCTGCACATCACCGTGCAAATGCAACTCCAAACAATTATTCTGTTGCAAATAATTTTAACAGAAACATCTAGCTAATAAATTCACCCCGTTATTGGAAACAGCTTGAGATAGTAATAATGGTAGATTCATTATTCCAGTGTCTTGAGGGGGGAGACAGCAAATTTAATTAATTCCCCGCAGAGTTCGATCACCTAGAAGGACAATTCACAATTAAAAGCCTTGAGAATTATCTCCCGACAGCTGTTTTTCTACCTTTCATGCAGTAACAATATATCATGTCACACATATACTCAAATTATTGTCTCACTCCTTTACCAGTTTATTATATGGTCATCAACACTGTTTTCTCCCTCAAAGGGGTGAGGAATGAGAGAGATAATTCGGAGTGCTCTCATACTTAATTGGATGTCCACGCACTTGCAGGAGTGCCAGATAATAAAGGGGGTTGTGACAAAGGGATTCTAGCCAGACATCACTAAGGTAGCTTTCATTATCTACGTAGTCCATTCTTATTAACGACTCCTCTGTAAAAGTCACCTCAGAGTATCGGAGGTCAGGGCTGTTTCCATCCTCGCATTGTGCACCTGGGATGGACGTTCTCCACCTTGTCATTAATTGCTCTCCCCACTGGTTAATAACACTACTTATCTGGGCCTTGTCATCCAACGCCCTGGTAACATTGTTCCTTTTCCTTCTGAGTCCTTGTGTTTGCCCAAAAGCCAGCCGTGCACGCTGAAGCTTTCACTACACCCATGTACTATACAGCTTAACAGCTATTAAACAGGCTACACCCAGTGCTCTGCGCTTTTCACCAATGTGCACGTTGCGGAACAAATAATCTGCTCCCTCACTTAAGAATCCTTTGGTTCAATACACAAAAAAATTGACATTCCTTGGGTAATCTAGAACATAAAAGGCAAAAGCAATGCAAGGGAAAATAAGCTTTCCTTCTGTTTGTGTAGCTACCTGCTGCATAAAGCCAGAATGCTTGACCGCAGCTGGAGAGAGACTGTGATGGCACACAAAGCAATTCAGCTTCCAGACTAGTTCAGTCCTGCTTGGTTCTACCCTGTCACGTTCATGGATTCCTACAAAGCAAAAGACTCAAAACACTTTTGTGTGGATACTCAGGCTGGAGTGACACAGCGGGTAGAGAGGTAAGTGCTCTCCTCTTCCCCTCGAGTCAGCCAGCCACTCTCTCCCTTCCCCACATATTTCTCCAAAGTAACTGCTGGGATATGTAGCAGAATTTTGATTAAATCTTTCTAACATCATGACTGTTAGTATGACCCAGGCAGCAAAAGCATTAAGCCTATGTGCTTTAGGAGGAGACAGGATAAATTCTTGTTTTGTTACATGATTTATTTGAAGAGTAGCAGACCTGGAAAAAATTTTCAAAGGTACCACGGGCTGACATTACACACTGAGGCACTTCGAAAAAACTAATAGTACAACATTAAACAAACATGGCAAAGCACACCTTTGTTTTCTTACAAGGACTCAGTCCTGTATCTTTCCACATCCACATCTCACTGACCACCACATGGGCATTACGGTTTGCTGTGCAGGATATGCTTCAAAATTCTAGAATTAGCTTGAAGCACTAGAGCTCCATTTCTCTCACATGAAATATTAGCAGTCAAGCTGCTCTCAGCACTGAATAAAATGCATCAGGCACTTGGCTTTTGTTAACAATGCTTATTTTGGATATGCGACTCAAGCAATGGTTTGGATCTAAATTCACAGTAATCCTCAGTACAAAACTGGGCTTGAAAAAAGTTACTGAAGTCCAGATGCTAAAATAAAGCCTTCAGGAACAGCCCTGATTAGCTGGTGGGGTGTAAGTACTCTGTCCTTGGCAAGGAATTGTCGGAATTCCTCCCTCCTCTTTCCGGGGGGGG
>NW_010404375.1:9525-15192 GCF_000710305.1 Buceros rhinoceros silvestris | reverse complement strand
ATGCCTCCCCCCCTCTTTGCGGGGGGGGGGGGGAGCGGATGCCATAACAGCTCCCCAGAGGATGACACTCCCTTCCTCTCTCCTGCTGGGCTCCCTGCGGGGAACGGGTCTGGATTCACTACGCAGGACAGCAAGGGGAAGGGGGGATGTAATCCTCACTCTTCACTGGACATGGACACATTCCGAGCTCAAATTATTTACTTGAGACATTGCCACAGAAGGAACCACTTGAATTTTTTGTTGTGCTATAAGGCTTGTGGAAATGGCTGTGGCAGAAGTGCATGGGGGTTTTAGTGCCCCAAGATTTGAGAGGCATCTCAAACTGACATCCCCATCTTCCACTGCAAAATCCCTCCTTAAGGGCAATGCGCATCAGCACTCACAGGCAGAGATCCACACATGCAAACAACCAAACAGGATCATGAAAAACCCTGAAAAACTACCCAGCTTGTGGATTGCAGGGTCTGGGGGGTGTAAATAGCTTTTTTTCTCTTTTTTTAACGAGTTAGGAACTTCTTCCCCCCTCCTCCTCCCCCAGCAAGTCTTTCATCAGCCTGTGATGACTGGTATCATCTCTTTTCTTTGGTACCCGCTGTTTTAGGTACTGGAACTTGAAGTATCGTTTACCCAAAGCTTTGGCATCACAGCTCTAACCTCAGAACACAACAGAAATGATGAAAAAGCCTGTAACAAGGAGCACTTGTACAGCTTTATCTTGTTCTGCCACCACACAGACAAAGGCTGACAGTACTGGTCTTCTCAGGCTAATCTGTACAAGCTTTGACTCAAGTCCACAGGCATTTGCTCTTACAAGCAACCTTAGGGGTTACACACCACGGGCTACACATCAGGGTCCTTTGATTGCAGCGTGGCATTCATCCCCACACTGTGCATCTCACAAAACATATGGGAGGTCTAGGAAAGGCCAGGGGAAAAGGCAACATGGGAAGTAACAAGTAGAGGACAACTTGTGGAGCAGAAGAAACCAAATGAATTAGGACACACCAGCTGGCTAAGAGAGGACAGGATCAACATCTAGAAAATAATGAACTGAATGATGTAGTAGAAAAGGAAATTTACTGTATCTCATGAAGGAGGCCAGGAAGCCTGTTTTTAAGCTGGCACCTTAGAGAGAAAGGGAAACTTTAGAAACAAAGGGAAGTGCTTCTTCATGTAACAACTACGGCATGGAACTCAGCGTCCGCAGGGGCTGGTCAAGGCAAAAAAGCACGTACATTCAAACAGAGATCAGAGAAATGAATGATGAATACATCCAGCACCAGCGATCAAGCCCAGTGTCTGAACACAAACATCAGACTACAGAAGCTGCCACACAGCTCTGTCAGAAACTGAAAAGATACAGCAGGGGAAAGAAAATTTCAAATATCTCAGGCCCTTTCCCAGTCCCTCTGTCCTGGCCTCTTGCTGGAGACAGGATACTTGGTCACAGTAGCCTTTGATCTAACCTAGGGTGACAGTTGCTCTGTTCTCACATATTTCACTATTTGAGTAAGACTTGTGCTGTACTTTACTGATCATGGAGTGATTTTCACTGTTTATTGCTACAGTGAGCAACAGGACACGTTCCTTCTCTCATGAGTTCTTGTATTCTGCAGATGATCTCAAAGTGCAAAACCAACTGTCTCTGTACAATGCACACTCCAGTAAATATTACGGAGACCAAAGAAAGCCTCTAGAGTATTATTTGGATTTCACATACTATGAAGACATAAAGGACTATATTGAAAACATCCCATGCAATCTAGTGAGCCCCACATCTTCACAAGGGAGATAGGTTGCTGTTTCAGTGCAGTAACCCATTACGGATATTCAGCAAAACATCTTCGGTGCGTCTCTTAGCCAGGAAGCTACTTAGCACCACCGCTGCACAAAGTTTGCTGCGATCCTGCAGGTTTATGAGGCGTTATTTCATTTGACCGTGGCATGCTCCTTTTGTTTACCTGCCATTTGGTCTCATGATGCAACTCGACATTCTTCAATCACTTCACGGTGCTTGTAACACAGCCAGAGCCTTTGTTACCCACAGGAGATAGTGGTTTTAACAACTTTGTGCAGCCAGGCTTTGGTGAATTATTCTCGCATATAATTAATAAAAAAATAAAAATAAAACAATCAATCACAGACCACGTGGCAGGTTTCTCCCTTCCACTCCACTCTTATTCCTCTGGCCAAAAATCAAACCAGAGGGAGGCCAGCGTGCTGCAGCTGGTTGAAGAGGAGGGCTGAGCTTCCGGCAATGGAACACAGCTGCCTGCCACATGACAAACACCCTGGTACCAGCGATGCGCTACACTCATGGGCACATTAACTGTCACTGGAGATCATCTCATGATTAAGTGCTACTCAAAGCTTTCTCCCACCACTCCCTAGAGAATTTGTGACTGCACATTGGAAAAAAGGCACTAATCATGAATAATTCCAATTACAGTATTTGAAACATTCAGCTCAAAAACATGTGCTCACTGTTTCCTTCAGCTTGCTGCTTAGGCAGCCCCATGTATGTCACCGCAGAGGACACACTGCAGTGGAGATGATCAGCACAAGCACAAAGATCAGAATTAACTCCAAATTCCTCTGCTTTCAAGGAACTGTTTAGTTTAATGATTAAAACCTCAGGAGTGCTGGGATTGTGTGAACACCTGTCAGTGTGCTCCACAAGAAAAGGTATTTGCTTGCTTATTTATTTGAAAACTCCAGCTACATACTAGTCAAAGGAATTTTATTTGGCTTTCAAAAGAGCGGTCAGATGACGGTTTCAGTTGAAAAGTGAAGCTTCAGTGCAAAATCAGCACACAGCGTTTCAGCACTTGCAAGTATTTGCTTTCCCGTCAGAGTACAGTTAGAACTGAACACGGCACCTTTAGGTTCCCTACTGCTCTGCCTCTGTAGGTAGCTGTACTAAAAATGCCCCCACGCCCCTGCGTCTCTAGGAAGTCTGCGTAGTTAAACCATAAAAAAAGAGAATCAGGATTTTAAGCATTTTAGGCTGCCCTCACAACCTCAGCTCTGCCCTTGCCTGGCACATTTGCATTACTTCTTGCACAAATGTGGATTATTCAGGAATATAAACCAGCGTTTGCCAAAAAGCCTTTTCCCCTCTTCTCTACCTAAAGCTCATTTTGACTGTCGATCTATTTTTCAAAAATGACAACAGCTGTTTTCAGAGAGGCAAGAGAGGTCCATTTCCTCCACTCTCTTCAACATTTGTATCACTGCTTGGAAAATAAATAAATAAGTAGTGACCTGGCAGAGAGCAAGCCAGGAAAATATCGGCCCAAAAGAGGCGAGTTCTGGAAAGCGGAAAACAAAGAATTACAATAGGAATGCTTATATAATCTTAATTATAGAGGATGCTTCTTCCATAACCACAATGGCACACACATGGCCCACAACTGCATATGTTAGAGGGAACAGTAGCTATTCTCCTGGCTTCTTCCTGTGCTTACCTCCCTCTTACCACAGTTAGCAGGGCAAAAGAAATACATTTGCATCCCCTCCCCTTCAAAATGGAAAGGTTAACTACAATTCCAAGGGGAGATGAGAGAAGGGTATCAATCTAAATAACCCTCACCCTCAGGGAATCAATAGGATTTTTCTGGTTGCATAAGAACAGCCGTACAGTGTTTGCGTAGGGAAACAATCAATATGAATGTCATCCAAATACGGAACTGACAACAGCAGGGAATGTGATCTAAGGGAGGAGATGGGGGGAGGGAAGGGGGCTGCACAAGAGCAGAACAGGAAACACCGAAGGTGTTGGAGTCAGGAAAACCCTTCCAAGTTTTAGTGCCTCAGCAACCTCCATTCATACCTTGAGAAATGTCAGAAATCAGGAAATATTAGTTCAGGTTGCATGCTTCTGTCCTGGCCTATCAAACATGCGGAGTAGTAACAGCAAATTACTGGAAACTGCACTTTGAACTTAGCCACTGGCAAGGATCCCAGTCAAACAGAAATGTAAAAGTTCCTTTCCTCCGTGGGGCCTCTTGTATGGGGGTGTCCCCATAGACGTTCAATAGCTGGTTGCAACAGGTTGGAATGAGGCCCTGAGCCAGAAAAGCAAGCCCTGACCAGTATTATTTCCTACTGCCTACGTTGTTTAGTAAAAAGATATTTTGGCACATCACTCCCAGCTTTGTTGGGCTGTACTGGAGGATCGAGGCTCATCGAGGAAAAACTGGCACCATTCTCACAACCTGTTTACTCCTCCTTTTCTTCTAGCACTCTGCCCCGCGCTTCCCTATGTGCAGGGCTATAGGTATAGCACACAGATATATTTAAAGGGGAAACAGTCGGACTGGCTGCTAAGCACAAAAAGGGTCTCTATTTCCTGCAAATAGAAAAGTAATTAGCCTCTAAACTCTATCAATATTTCTAGCATAGACAGAAGAAACAAGATTTTTCTACACACCAGACTTCTACAACACGGTATTAAAAAAAAAAAACCCACAAACCAAAACCATCCCTGCAACAAAGCGTTCAGGAACAGTAACTTAATGTTATTAACAGCCCAGAGAGTTCCCAGTGAGTGCAGAAAGGCATTGCAGATTTCCCCCTTCCGGAGGTGAAATGATCAAAAGATTGGCCTCTTTACAGTCGGTTATATTTCTGTCTAAGAAAACCCAATTTGTACAAGCAAATAAACCAGCTCATTATAAAACTAAGGGGTCAGCCCGAGTCAGATAAACTCGAAAGTCAGACAGCTGAAGAAACAAACTTTTTATTTAAGCCGCGACACAGGTGATCCTCAGAGGAAATGGTAAATCCCCACAGAGCCGCAGCTTCCACTTTGGGCAATAGGGAGCATGGGGACGGGAGGGCTGGGAAGAGGGTGTTTTGCCATTTTCAGAAGGCGTGCAGCTCACCACACGTTGGATTGGGAGCAACAGATCCCAGCTTTTGCACGGATCGTAACTCCGCTTGGGGGGGAGGAGCAAAGAGAAAAATTTAATGCAGCAGTCACAATGCAGCAAGATGTTATTGTTCATACCTCCCGTGTTTCCTGGCCTTTCAAACTGTAATGTGGAATCAGTTTCTTGCCTTTTTATTATTATTATTAAAGGGACCAAGATTTCTTCTTATTCCCTCCCCTCCAGGAAAAACCCCAAATAACCCTGCCCTGCTTTTGGTGATTTGAAAGGAAAAGGAGGGGGGGGCTGCTGAGAGGAATAAAAGGGCAAGAAAAGGCCCACAGAAAGGATCACACATTCGCCAGGTACTCAGTTTCTCCATTTCCACATCTGCCTTGGTCGTTCTGCTTCTCCTTCCCCTCATAACTGACAGCAACTTCTGCCCTAAGCCTATCTGCGCATACTCCTCCCATGATCATCCTGAATTTAGATTCAGTCTATTCACTCCTTCTACATACAGCAGCCCAGTAAGGAATACACCAGCAGTCAGGTCTATAGCTGTTGAGCACACGTTTCATTTTTCCCTTACTGGTGAAAGGAAATAAAACTTGACTACATCAGGATCAGTGAAGAAGGATGACTAAAAAAAACAAAACAAAACAAAGGCCTAAGTATCTCACCAAGCATCTTCAAAATATTTTTTTTTTCCCAGTAAGTTTAAGTATAACCTTCCTGGTGGCCAATCAATAACGTTTTGCTGTGCACTAAGTCTTTTTTTACCTCACACCGCCCCCCC
>NW_010404375.1:9055-9434 GCF_000710305.1 Buceros rhinoceros silvestris | reverse complement strand
CCCCCACACACACACACACAGGGGGGTTACAATGCAGGTTGCTACAAGAGAGATTTACTCCATTGCTCTGTCTTCTATGGAAACCGGATAGTCATCATTTATTATAAAGTTTGCCACAACTTCACTGGTAGGAAGTCCATTACTGGGTATTAACATGTAGTCTAATTTTAGTCTAAAAGTTAATCTGTTTTTTCTGTACTTGCAAACTCAACACATGGAAAAAATGCAACATTTGAGCTACCAGGAATGTTCCTGTAACAAAAACATCAGATCCCCAGGCTATGACACTAAATGGTACTCCATGACACCAGCTCAAACAAAACAAAGTCATATATCAAGAAAAGGCTAAATATTTTGTAGAATCACAGAATGCTTTGCA
>NW_010404375.1:6974-8869 GCF_000710305.1 Buceros rhinoceros silvestris | reverse complement strand
AGTCCAACCGCCCTGCAGTCAGCAGAGACATCTTCAACTAGAGCAGGTTGCCCAGAGCCCGAGACAACCTGACCTGCAATGTTTCCAGGGATGGGGCTTCTACCACCTCTCGGGGCAACCTGTGCCAGTGCTTCACCACCCTCAGCATATCAATTTCTTCCTTATATCCAGGCTAAATCTCTCCTCTTTTAGTTTAAAATCATCCCCCCTTGTCCTGTCTCAACAGGCCTTGCTAGAAAGACTGTCCCCATCCTTCTTACAAACCCTGCAGAGGACAGGAAGGTTTAGACATTTCATAAATAAATAAATAAATGATTGGAAGCCTTTATTGGGCTTCTTGAATGCACGGAACATTCCACAGCCAGCAGTAACATGCCTTCTCTCACATGTGAGCTGTGCTAGCACCCCATTTCCCTGATACTTCTGCACACTTTCGCCTCAAGTACAGTGAGGAGTTCCAACCTGGAGTGTGCTTGTGTACCTGCCTGCAGTCCAAAATCTCTGACGCAGTTAGCGATTATGGCATCTAATAGGCTTTTATTTTCACCGAGTGAAGTCTCATGTGTGAGTTTTTGCTAATAATTTTCACATAAACAATGAGCAAAGTGCATTTTGGGTTCTGTTCTCGAGAAGAACTCTAACGAGTTAACGCTAGTTTGGGGTGGTTTGGTTTTTTTTTAAGCTCTACAACCAGTTTGCATTAAATGACGTGGATTTATTCACAATCAACCTATAAAGGAAAATCTGAAAACCGAGCTATTCCTACAGTGCTGATTGTGTATCTCATGAATCAGACCCGGCGCTTCAGATGAGCAGGTTAAGCAGAAGGAGTAAACAGGAACTCAGTGAAGCACAGTTTTACTAAAAAAAAGTTTTGAAGTGTTACCCACCTTCTTCACTGCTTGGACTTCATGGATCACTGAATTTATCCCAGGAGTAACATCAGATGTCAACACAAATTCCACTGCTTAGCAGCTCATTGCAGCCCACTTGGTTGGGACACATCATCAAATGAGAAGATCCACTGAAAGCAGGAGCAAGATTTGTTCTACAGGATAAAAGAAGAAACAAGTCAACATGAACAAAAGAAAAAGGAGTGTTAGGCCACTCTCAAAAGCTGTGTCCTTAAACATTTTTCATTAACAACAATATCAGGTATGGATTTGACACTTCCATCGTGGAGACTGTACTATGTACAGCATGCAAGAACATAACCAGGTTTGAGGTTATTTCCCCCTCAATTTTCCCCCTTAAAAAAAACCCCAAACACCTCATGCTGAGGTAAAAGGACAGAGCAGAGTGGGTAAGTAATAGTAAATCAAAGGCTTGACAGAAGTTGCTCTGTCATGATCTTCGTGTCATATTCTCCCCCTGCCCAGCTCAGACTTAGGAGGACTCATTTTTTAACCACATCTTAGCTTTCCCCCCTTCTTGTTTATAGCACTGGTTATTCCACTGTTGTATTTCGGAAGATTTAACAGTCTAAGGTTTCCTTGCCCACACTTCATTTCCTCTGTCAAAACTAGGTCTGACTCCATATACCAACGTACCTACCGCCTGTGTACTTTTTCTGGGGTGATTTTTGTTGTTGTTGTTCTGTTTAAGCACTATGTTTATAATCTCACTTGTCCCCTAATTTCCTGAGTATGAGATATGTTTCCTTGTTGAAGGCATATGGCAACACAGGCCCCTGCTACAGCTACAGCAGCTTTGCTCTGTCCTGTCAGAGGAATCGGGTTACCAGGAATGTCGATGGACTTCCAGGGAGGAGTGGGTTAGGGGAGAAAGACAGGTAAGTTTAGCCAGATTTTTCCAGAGAACACATGCTACCCTGAGACAAACACTTTAGTGCACAGCTGATTCTATTTGTATAGGCAATGAAGGAAAAAGGGGGG
>NW_010404375.1:0-6875 GCF_000710305.1 Buceros rhinoceros silvestris | reverse complement strand
GGGGGGGGTGGGGTGGTTAGGGGAGTGAGGGTTTTTGTCTGAAAATTTCTGTTCCTTGAACACATTATACAGCAGTAGAGTAGACTGAGAATCTCCCTAAAGCAACTATGGAAGAGCCATCCTAAATGCTGGAAAATTGTACGTGGTAGCAACACAGACCATGCTGCACAAGACTGTCGGCTTCTCGATTATTTCACTTTTCACACAGGTCAGGAGATCAAATTCTGTCCTTGGTCTCACTGGTAAGCAGATAACGAGCACTTTAACACCACTGAGCTTGGTAAGGCTAAGCTCAGACCAGGAGACAGTTTCAGAAGGAAACATTCTCTCCTCAAGCAGCTGAACAGGCTCCTTATGCTATGAAGCACTCCACGAGGAACAGAAGAAGAGTACAGTCAAAAGGAAAATAACTGGGGGGTGGGTGGGGGTGTGGAGAACATATAAAAATCACAGCTGATACCATTTCTCCCATACATTAATACCTTGAGGAGTTCAAAGGTTTTCCATGCCTATGGCATTTGGCAATTATAATCGCACAGTAAAATACCTAAGGTTAATGAGTAACCTCTAAAGGAAGTTACTTCACATAATGACAGCAATTTCTCTGAACTAAATGTTAATAATCAGGCCTGTAATACGGTGAGAAGGAAATAGTGGGCAATTGGCAAATGGAACTCTGTTACCTAGTAACAAGTCCTTGAGGTATGAGCCTAAAAAATTTGATCAGGCGAAACATTTCCAGGCAGGCTGAACAGCTTGACAAACAGAAAACATTTTGTAAAACTAGCAACTGTCTGTGACAGGGAAAGTGGAAGCAGGCACAGCAAACTGCTTCGTTAACAGGCAGGCCAAGGCAGAATAAGCTAATGGCAAAGTAAAGGAAACACTGTCACATAACTGGCAGCAAGCAGCAGTAAGCGCGGGGCACCAACATTCCCATGACTCTGTCTGTGCAAGCCATCGAGCTGCAGTGCTGAAGAGAAATGGGAATCCTGCTCCTTACTCTTACTCATCGTTCATCCTCAGCACTCTGCCCTTTTGCTGCCCACCAAGCGATAAGTGAAGTGTCCTGCCATAAAGTCAGGCCCAGGACGTGCAACCAGTGCCACCAGCGAACCAGCAACACCGCTGAGTCAGCACAATCACCCCTCGCTGCCAGGTGAGAGGAGAAGGGGTTTCATCACCTCGGCTATAAATGGGGTAATACATGCTCTGAGCCCAGCCAGGGTTATCGTAGTTTGGATGAGGATGAGCGCCGGGATGACTGCCACGCTCAACCGCGCAAAACAGGATTTCCCAAATGTTCCTTTATAGCAACAAACACACTGTCAAAGCTGTCTCACAAACCCATCCCCTTCCCTCCTGCTAAGGAAACCACATATCCTCCTCACTCCCCATCTACAGGAAATGCACAGGAAAAGGAATAAAAAGCTTTGTCAACCTCGTTTGGGGGTTTGGGGGGTCTTTTTTGTTAAGCAAATTGCACATTTTTTCTGTAAAGCTGGACAAACCAGCTCTTCACAGAACGTTAGCAAACCCCAGTAAGCCAGGACTGAAAGCCACTTACTACAGCAGCCTCGCCCTCCCAAACGCAGCCCTTCCCCTGTTCTTTGCTGATGTGCTCTCAAGCGTGTCCGGAACCACGCAAAGGCTCGGATTTGTGTATCCACTTACCACTCGCAGTCAGTATCCCCACTCGAGACTCAAGAACTAACAATGGGATAGTGAAAGACACCTCATGCCATCCTACCTCATAACATACAGAATATTTTCTTGCAGAAGGAGCAAATTTCAACTGTACTTATCAAAAAGAAACCACGTATCTACGTAATCACCTCATTTTTAGCCTCTGGGTCCTATGCCAATGGTTTTTCCTAACAGTCCCTGGGAATGAAAGCCTGCCTGGAGATACTGGCCAGGTTCATGCACCTTTATGGAACTCTTGTTGCCAGTGACAATTTCTAGAAAAAGCTGTGTGATAATGTTAATACTGCCAAGGTCTCTGCACAGAAGCAAACATCAGACATTTTGTTTTACAAGAGGAAAAAAAGTAGAGATTCCTGACTGAAATTGTTCATGGATTTACAACTGAGTGCAGCCAGCTTGTTTGTTCGCTTGTTTTGGTAAAGTCTAATCAAAATTGGCCTCGCCACATTCTCTTGCTGAAACAAAATCCTGTTCCTGATTTTTCCAAACAAGGACATTTGATTTTTAAGATGTGATGTTAACACAAAGGTAAAAAAAAATATATTTTTAAAATTGACAAAGACCATGAAATTCACAGTTAACCTTGGTTCTAACCTGTGAGCAAAGCCACCGTTTTCATCTCCTGATCACAGTTCTGGACAATGTAAGACACTGTATTCTTATGTTTGTCTAAATGCAGATCCAAGACAATCCCTGCAGGAGATGACTCCAGGAAAAGTGGGCACAGTGAAGCCCACACACCAGCTGGGAACTGGGTAAAGACTGGACCAGTGCTTGGATGATTCACCATACTCTGGAGCATTCCCTGGCTCCTCCCCATTCCACTTCTTTCCGCAGAATTCCTCGCAATGGTAAGCTTTAGTTATACTTGAAGTAGATCATATCCTACAGCCTAAAGCTAGCAGTAAGGCAGAGCTAAATACTGAAGTAATCCTAATACTGAAAACTTGCCCTTAGTCACTCCAGCAAACCCCTAAATCATGAAGCTGTAGGCACAGCTACATGGACTGCCAAAAAACATGGGCCAACTCTCACAGTGGTGCAGCAGCATTGCTTCTAACACTTGAGTAGGTTCGCTTTGCTATTTTATCCCACGTCAACAAGCCATATCACACCTATGAGCAGGATGTTATTTGGCGAACAAAAGCCACCAGTGACCGAAAGTACACAGGTAAAGCAGCGGCTCTAAAACCAGAATGATACCTACAGAAATAATGACGGGTTCGACATTTGCCGTTATTCAGATATCTGACTCCAGGAACAGAGAAGCTGCCTGCTTTCCAGGAACAGTCAGGTACCCACCTTAGGTCCCTTTACTGCACTGGAAACCAGCAGCTACTGGAGTCACAAAGCACGTTCCAACTTGTTCCGATGGAAGCCAATATTCAGCACTGCACATTTTGGATATTTGCCTCCAAGAAAGGCGAGGGAATGGGCAAGTATAAGGCGAGCCTCCCATGGCCCGTGAGCCAGCAGTGTCCTTCACATGCCAGGGCTACACTGGGGCAGCTGGCAGCAGGGATAGATTGGCACAGGGGCGACTGGGCAATGGGAGTCAGTGCCCATGAAAGGGGGTAAGACAGCAGGAGCTACTTAAGTCAACGCCACTAGGTCATCCTGGGACACGGCCACAAACACAGCTTTGCTCCTTTTCCATAATGGCCGGAGCAACGAAGGTCCTGTGGTGCTGCTGGCAACGCCACCTGGGAGCCATTCCTGGACCGCAGGCTCTGAGGTGTGAGGCTTGCAGCCTGAGGCATCTGGCAACATCTAGCCTTTGGCAGGCAGCTTGCAAGGTCAGGAAAGCTGGCTGCCCCTCACCTAGAGTCTCACCCGGGGCAGACTGAAGTAGCTGGGGGGTCCCGGCTGCAGACGGCCTCACTCCCTGTTTTCACAGTTGAATTCACAAGATGCACAGCCATTCAGAAAAGGAAAATGAGGTCATTGGGGTTTATTTATTTTTTTTAACAATAACCAAAGGCTGCTGCTAAAAACCTTTCCTCCCTCTAGTATGTGCCCTTAGAAGACTTCACCCTGGAGGCACACAATAAAGATGTTTCCAACAAACTAGAGACTGGACTCATCATCTGCACCTCGGCCTGATCCTGCCTCTGAGAATACAGCTTTTACAGTAAGAGAACTCTTATCAACAACCAATCTCGAGTGACTCATTTTACACTTGTGCTAGGGAGATCAGAAGGCAGCCCCGTGACTTACAATCCATGGTTAAAACTGCAAGAGCATAAAGACAAGTTATCTGACAAAATGAAAGTTAAATAAATACAGGTGCCTTGTGGTTGCTACTTGCTGATCTGGCAACAGTTGTTAGTCATTTCACCAGAAGGCCCATCTGCAAGGATCTAAGAGTCAAAAGCTTTGATTGTCTGCCCTTTATGTTGTCTGGCTCCTCTTCACTCATTCTCAAGAGCCAATGAAGGCTCAGAGTAGTAACAGAAACCTATCCAAAGCCATGCTGTTCTGCAGATGTTTAAAAGATAAATGCACAAACTGTGAAGGAACTCACACAATACATGGCAAACGTTTTGATTAATTGTCCTAACTGGAAGTCGCAGGCTCCAGGCTCTCCTAGCCTAGTGTGTTTTGGCTTTTAAGAAAGTTTGTGATGGGGTTTTCTGTGAGTGTCTACATTCCGAGAGAGTTTAGGGCCAGGCTCAGCCACTGCTCTGCAATGGGAGAAGGCTGCACTGTAACAGAACTGATGTGGTTGTGCTGCAGGGAGAAGCGGGAAGCAGATCCCTGTCAGGGGGCAGTGTGAGGACCCCAGGAAGATGCACCCACCACTGGGCTCAAGTCAGATGCTGAGGAGCAGATCCACAAGTTCAAAGGAATTCCTCCTCCTTGCCTCGGTCTGCCCAGTGGCCTGGATATGGGGGTCAGGCGTCCAGCCCCGGGTTTGGCCCTTTGGGAATCGCAAGCGGAAAGAACCACAGGGAACAAGCGGAACATGAGGCGGCACACAGGACTTTCTTCACAGCACGCAGGTGGCTGGAGCTTTGCAGGAAGTCAAGTGACATGATGGTTACTTCTGCTCAGCCTTAAAACTCAGGACAATACCTGCTATAAGGATTTTAGCCGCAATAGAGAAACCAGCATGATGTCCATAAAACAGCTTCGCGAGTCCAGCAGTGGAGCTGCCCCATGCAGTGAGGGGATTGCACCAGGGAAAAGATCACATCCACACGTGCAACTTGGAGGCTTGCTGCTGGGCTTGTGTCTCTCTCATTTCCTGTGCTGAACAATATAGGAATGCCCCAGAGACACACTGAGCATTGCAAGGGGTGTCAGCACAAACTGACAGAAACGGAGAAAAATTCAAATTCAAGGCTGAAGTGCTTTCCTTACCTCATCCCATTGTACTTGGTTATTTCGGCACATAATTGCTAACATCCTTCATTGATCTGAAATTCCTGAGGACACAATAAGACCAGCCACGGATGGATGCTAGCCTTCACTCTGAGTTTACATGCCTTTGTTGCAGCCCTTAGGCTCAAAACCTATAAAGCCTTCCAAGTGTCAGTGACCTAAATACATTTCTGAAAGCCCCGAGTGCGTCTGTGGGTGCCCCTCATGATGCATACGGCCCATTTCCTCCAGTCACACCAAAAGCCGCAGGCTCCGTGCACATGACAGCTCCCCTTCCCAGCCTTGTTTATTTGTCCTTTTTCCACTTACAGTCACAAATTCATTTCCTCTTCCTCCGGAGCTCCACATGAGCTACGATTAACTGCCACAGGGCATCCCACTTTTAAACTCTCTGCGCAGCCCCATCTGAGGAGTTTGGTGTCAATGCCTGGAGATAAATATTCACCAGAGCATAAAGGTTTTATTATTCTGAGAGCAGGGACAGATGTACAGGTGACTTTTTTCACCCCAAGGTACAAGGGAGCTACTGAGATTGCTGTAACACACAGGAGCATAATGTAAAAGTACTGTTATATAAGAAAGAGACACAGGTTGGGAGAAGCATATGAGATGTATATACACAGATACATTTTATATATCTATATATAGATACATACCTATATACAAACATACCTTTAAAACACACACCTTTAAAAAATTTACAAGCACCATTATTTTTCTTCAGTACCCCACTTTTAAAATGCTAACACAGTGCAAATTATTTGAATTCATGAGCAAAATACACTCCAAGAAGGCCTTTATGGTTATTTCTATTGATGCAGTAGAAATATATGATCTATTTTGCCTGTATTTGAAAACATTCCATCCTAACACATATATTAGAAGGAGAGGGAAGTATTTTAAGGTTTTTCTGTCAC
The DNA here is from genome assembly GCF_000710305.1 of Buceros rhinoceros silvestris. NCBI lineage: Eukaryota > Metazoa > Chordata > Aves > Bucerotiformes > Bucerotidae > Buceros > Buceros rhinoceros. The sequence continues at coordinate 867 of NW_010404375.1, read as the reverse complement.
ATTTCAAAACCAGCTCAGAAAACCTTGGTGAAAGCAGCGCGAAAATGACCATCTGAGGTTTGTTTGAGAGAGCAGTACAATGTAGAAGAGAAAGGGGAAAAAAGCTGCGTGGAAACAACAGGTCCTCCTGGTAAGCAGCATCAACACGTTCCGTTGAGATTAAGTCCTTAACGCCCAAATATATCCAAGTCTCCAGCAAGTCTACAATCCGGATAAGGTAAAGCTAAGACAGAGCAAACACTGACTTTCAGCGATATTGTGAGGTCCTCATTTTGAAGAGCTGCTCGCCCCTTCACTCCCTCCCTCCCTTCTCTAGAATCAGTCTTGGATATTTTAAAAATGGCCCTTGAAACCTAGATTAATGTCCACTACGATGGCCCCCCACAGCAAGCAAAAGCTCGGGAGAAGCACAGGTTTGTCCCAGAACCAGTTTTTGTGATTTTACGCTGACTTTTTAGTACCCACCTCAGCCTCCTTTTGGTTTTCAGATATTACTGTCCAAGCTACACCATTCCCTGCTAAACATGGCTTCACTAAAACTCCTGTTTTCACACGTCAGCACCTTTTGGGGGAGAGACAGAGCTCAGCCCCAAGTTCCCTCACGGCCAAGCGTGCTCGGCAGCAGCTGGGAAAATGGGTCACTTCCCGACAGCTGACCGACCCCGTTTCAGGCTGAATTGCGGGATGTGTCCCAGCATTTGGGGAACCGTGGGGTTTATTTGCTGTCGGGGAGGTGCTGGGAGCAAAAACAAGCCGAAGCTGCAGTGGGGCAGCTTCACGAGCACAGGTGACGCTCGGACAGCCCTGGCTGGTCTCTCCTCACCCCTCCTCTATTGCAAAGCAGGTATAAAACCTTCACCTACCACA
>NW_010404374.1:111951-120262 GCF_000710305.1 Buceros rhinoceros silvestris | reverse complement strand
GTCTTCATGCCTCTGTGCAGGGTCTGGGCCACTCTTGAAGTAGTCGCTCCCTTAAATTCACCCCGCTGCAACTCGGGGTCCTCCAGCCCCTGCCTCAGTCTCCCTCTAGCTCCTCCAGCTCTTCCGTTCTCCTTGAAAACTCAGGTATGCTCAAGCAGTCCCGGTGCCTGGTCCTGCAGCCTGGGCATTGCACTGCCCCATGGCCCGTGGTCTGCAGGCAGCAGAGTGCATGGGGGGGGGAGGTGCGTAGCTCTTCCGTTCTCCTTGAAAACTCAGGTATGCTCAAGCAGTCCCGGTGCCTGGTCCTGCAGCCTGGGCATTGCACTGCCCCATGGCCCGTGGTCTGCAGGCAGCAGAGTGCATGGGGGGGGAAGGTGCGTTTTAGTGTCCTATGGCCAAAATCCTCCTTTCACTCCATTGCGAGATGGTGGGGACTTGGTGACATCCCCAGGGAGCCCTAATGCGGGTGCACTGGGTGGCACGGAGATGCCAAGCTGCCCTTGGGTGGCTGTATCTCCTCCCCTCTCTGCCTGACAGCCTGCAGGTCTTCTGCAGGGTGCTGGCAGAGGGCAGTGGGGTCGGGGACACCCAAATCCATCCCTGTGCACCTGCCAGGGGACATGGCAGCTCTCTGAACTAGCCCTTCTCCCAAGCACGTTGTCATCCAGCTCCACCAGTGTCCTCACCTGCGTGGGATGAAGGTGTGGGGGGTGTGGGGCTGCAGATGTGAGCTTGTGTGCAAGGGGGGGTTCACGCAGTCATAGGGCTGGAGGAGGTGTGAGGGGTGTGTGCAGAGCCCAGTGCGGGTCTATCAGCCCTGCACCCTGGGGACACGCTGCACTGACCCTGGGGTACCTGGCTGACATGGGCATCCCCCCAAAAAGCCCCTTGCCAGGCTCTGCTCCATGTGCCTCGTCCTGGTCCAAGCATCAATGGCATTTCATTGCTGCTCCTGGGGACAGCCGCTGGAGCTGCTGCGGAGAGAATGCTGAGAGGAGCTCGAGCCCATCCATCACAGACTGACTTGGCATTTATGAGGGACCTGAAGCCATAAATTCTCCTTGGGATGTGTCTGGGAGTCAAGGACAGGCTTGGCAAAACCTCCACAGGAACCACGTGTCGGGAAGGGCCAGAGCTGGTTGCCTGTCCCCTCCTGGTGCCTGCAGGGCCACCCGTGGGCTGGCCCAGGCTGCCCTTGCCCAGGCTTACACGTCCCCTCAACCACAGTGTGCCAAGCTGCCAGCCGGGCTCTGCTCTGGTGCCGGGCAGAGGTGGGGATCGTGGTTGGGAGCTGTTCCCTGGGACAGACGCGGCTCCCACGGCCTGGCATTCTGAATGGAAGCTGTTACTGGAGAACTAGTTTTATTTTACAGACAAGTGAGGTGGCATCTGGAGTGCTGCACCCAGCTGTGGGCTCCCCGGTACAAGACAGGCACTGGCATATACTGGACCGGGTCCAGCGGCGAGCTGTGAAGATGATGAAGCCTTTGGAGCTCGTTGTGAGAGAAGCAGAAGCATCCTTGGAGATACCCGAAACCCAGTGGGTGCAGCCCTGGAGCAGCCTGCTCTAGGGGACCCTGCCTGGGCTGGGGGCTGCACTAGACCACGTCCAGAGGTTCCTCCGACCTCAGCAGCACTGTGAGTCTGCGATGAGATTGTTTAAAGGTTGTTGAGAGACGAGGCAACTGTCCAAGACCAGAAAACAAAGATGGTCCACACCCTTTCGTGGGTTTTTTTGGAAGCATCTCCAGTTGCAGAGCATGGACAGTGATGAAGGGCCAAGCTGGGTGCTGGTGGTGGGATGGAGGAGAGCGACTATTTTCCCAGACCTCCCTTTGGCTGCTCAGCATCACCAGAGGGTATTAATGGGGAATGTGGCAGGTTCCCAAAGAAAACAACAGTTCAGGCCCAGTGCCACATTCCTCCGCCTGTTACTGGATCACGGTAACAAAAAAGAAGACAAACAATAGAGAAATTGTCCAAAATTTGGCATTTTTTCCGTGCAGGGTGCTGGGATTCTGATTAAACCCAGTTTTATTGTGACATTTCGCTCTGTGAGAGAAGTCTTCTTGGCTGTGTCCAGCACTGTGTGCTGCTCAGCAGAGCACAGACGCCCTGACAACAATTTGGCTGCTAAAACTTCTAAAAATAAAATCTGTCCTTCTTCTTCTTATTTTTTTTTTCCCTCCAGAGAAGTGCTGCAGCTTCGCACCTTCCTCCCAGTCCAAACTGGGACCTCTTCAGAGCCCTTCAGGCAGAGGGGCTGAGCTCCGCGCTGTGTCTCCGGTTTTCTGCGCTGTTTTGCTCTGTGAACAGGGCGTTTTCTCAGCTCCTGGCGGTGGTGGAGGAAACAGGGAAGCAAAGGCCACAGAGTGGATTCAACCATCGGGTGTTGTTGGGGCTGCTCAGAGAGGAGTGCTGGGGGTCCCTTCTGGAGACCATCTCGCCTGGTTGAGGATGCGGGGCTGGGGCTCACCCTTGTGCTCTCTGCAGTGTTGGACGGAGCTCACCTTTCCGCTTCCTGGAGCGGTGGACGATTCCCGTTGTCTTGTGCTGGACTGGTTTAAACTGGGAGCTCCCTCGTTGCAGTGTGGCTCCCTGGGGCTCGTAGCACCAACACTGCTGCTCAGACCGTGGCTCCTCGTGTGCTGCCCTGGGGCTGAGCTGGCAGATGGAACTGAAGCCGTTGCTGATCGTCGCTTAAAAGCCAGGGAGCTCCAGAGCGGGGCTGGAGGAAGGATTGAGTTTTTAATTTCGGGCATGAACCATAATTAAAAAATAATAATAGATTCCTTTCTACCCGTAGCTACATTTAACAGGGCTCTGCTCAAAGCCGCGCACATCCCATCACCTGCAACATCTTGTTAATAGGAATTGCTTTAGTTTGAGGAGGTTTTGCAGGGGCTGGAGAAGGGTGTTGGCCCTCCTGGTGGGCTCTGGTGCTGGGACAGACGGAAGGCAGAGCTGGTCACTGGGGACTCTCAACTTCATCTCCCCAAAGATCCAGTGCTTGGTGCCCCCAGCCTCTGTGGGTGTCTCACCCTGTCCATCAGCCACCTCCCAGGAGGATTTGCCTTGCACGGTCCCATTCCTCCTTTCCAGGGGAAACTCGGTACCACTGAGTGACTGCCAGGGGACTAGGGATCCCCAGGGGCTTTGGGGATCCACCCAGGTGTCACCTCCGCGTTTTGACATGTCCACCATCTGAGCTGCAGGAGAGCAAATGCCTCCAGCTGGCCCGGGACAGCCCCTGCCAGCCCCTCGCCAGCCTGGCTGGCTCTGCTGTGAGCACCAGTTTGCACCCAGTGTCACCCTTCTCCCACGTTTCCGCTCCAATTGTGTTTCGCAGCCTTATGGGAATGCCGCACAGGGCAGCACCAGAGGCTGTGCCTGAGGTCCAGCACGTCCGCTGCTGCCTCTTCCTCCCCTAGACCAATTACCCTGGCTAAGCAGGAAATCAGGTCACCCTGATGTGATTCATTTCCAATAAACTGTGGTTTTATTCTTTATTTTTATCACATTATTGTCCTCCAGGTGTTTACGAGTGGATCATTCAATAATTTGTGCAAATTTTTTGGAGGGAACAGGAGCCAAGTTGGCTGATCTGCAACTCCCCAACTTCTTCATCTCCCTTTTTTCCCTCCTTTTTTTTCTTTTTCTTTTCTTTTTTTTTTCTTCTTTCTTTTACAGACAAATTCGTGCACTTCTCTGGGGTCACTTCAAAATTTGTCACAAACTACTGTTTATTATTCACAGATTGCTTAAATCTTCCAGGGTAGTTTTTCTTGACTCCTGACTACTCATGTACATCGAGCTCATCTCGGCCTCCTGTAACCGCGTCCTTCCCGACACGGACCTCATCTCCTACCCCCTTACTGATGAGGGTTGTTCTAGATGCTGGTTACAGCCTTGCACTGTGAAAATGATGGCGAGGGAGGCGCTGTCTACCCCTCTATATAGTCCCCTCGTTTCTTCACTCCATCACGAGACATGAGCACTGACTCTTTTCTCTCTGTTACACTTCCAGTGCATTTCTGGAAATTCCTCTGTTGATTTTATGCTCCGCGCTGGCTGTAGCTCACGTGGCTCCTTAGCCTTTCTTATTCTACCCCCATGTGCTCGAGCTTTCCCTTTACACTCATCCTTATACCCTCATTCCCATTTTTATAGGAATCATTTTTGATTTTCAGGACACTAAAGTGCTCCTGATGCAGCGGTATTGGTCTTTTACTGTTGTCCTGTGATTCCTCTGCAGCAGGTTGTTTAGCTGCTGTGCACCTAATAGACCTGCTTTTAGTACCTTCACGCTGTCCCACATTTTTTTCTGCCTTTGGTTGCCTTCCCGAGGAGCTCGTGCTGGTGGTGAACATTCCCACCAGTGTGTTGGGTTTGTGTTTGTGCAACCAGCTGGGGTTTTTTTTGGATGGTCTCTTTCTTTTAATGTGAAAGCCAATGGACCACGCTGGTTGTGGTGGCTGTGCCCCACATGTCACCCAGATGATGGTGTGCAGCACAACTGCCCCCACCCTACCTCCCCAGGCCCAGCGCTTTGGAAGAGGAAAATGGCCGGAGAACTTTCCTAATGTTGTCTGGGTAGGCTGTGTCCTCCTGCGTTTGTTTTTGTGATGGAATGTCAAAATGAGATGGTTTCGACATAAAAAGTAGCTGTTTATTCAGCCAACTGCTTGCTGAATGAGGCCTTAACTTGGGAATAATTGCAGATAAAATGAAGCTGTATTTTCGATGAATAAATTGTTCTTCTTTCAAATGTGCTCAATTGGAGGTTTAGTGCTATGATAAATCTTCACTAACTTCTGTTCCTGAGAGAAGCAGCAGACAGGGAGGGGACGTGCCCAGCGCCGGTGCTGGGCAAATGGTCCACACTGTGATTCTGCAGGAGAATGGAGCCGTGGGGACCTGCCAGCAAGAGTGTGGGCGCCTTCCTGTGGTCTGCTCAGCCCCAAAGCGTAATGGGAAGGGGAGTGGGAGTGCAAGAGGGGAGGAAATGTGCCGAAAATGCCACACTTGCTCTCCAGCCAGAGTCAGTCTGTCCACCTGTCCCTCCATCCATCCCTCCATCCATCCCTTCATCTGTCCTTCCATCCTTTCATCCATCCAAGGATGTATTTGGTTTGTGTGGCGAGATTTTGGTAGCGGGGTGGGGCTACAGGGATGGCTTCTGTAAGAAGCTGCTAGAAGCTTCCTCTGTGTTCGATGGGGACAATGTCAGCCAGCTCCAAGATGGACCCACTGCTTGCCAAGGCCAAGCCCATCAGTGATGGTCCAGCCCCGTGTTCGCAGCTGGGAAAAGGTCCTGATGGATGAGTGGAGGCTGAGATGGATGACAAGGACTCACCCAGGGGCTGGAAGATGGAAGGAAGGCAGGAATGATGAAGAGTAAGAGGCAGCAGAAGACAATTTCCTGTCCCAAAATATGAAGCCATGTTCTTCGTCAATGGAAAACAAAGCTGTGGCCTCTGCAACCAATGAGCTCACAGGGGAATGTGGGAGTAGCCCACTTGCTAGAAGCAATGGCCACGACTGGTCCTGTCACATCCTTGGGCAGTGAGGACTGTCCCGATGGGAACGTTCTCCCAGCACTGCCTTTCTCAGCCCACAACCGTGTTGGTGCTGCCCGTCATCTGGGTCCTGCCCCTCACACCTCTCCCGAGGTCGGAGAGGAGAGAAGAATCTCCTTGGGCAGTGAGGACTGTCCCGATGGGAACGTTCTCCCAGCACTGCCTTTCTCAGCCCACAACCGTGTTGGTGCTGCCCGTCATCTGGGTCCTGCCCCTCACACCTCTCCCGAGGTCGGAGAGGAGAGTAGACTCTGCCCTTGTCCTGCACAGTCTGTGCGGTGCAGGACCTGGGCCCACAGGCATGGCCCCGTTTGGGGACATCTGCTGCTTGTGCCACCAGGGAAGGCAGCACAGGGCTGGGCTGGTCCCTGACCTGGGGGGCTGTGAGGGCTGCCCAGACCTGTTGTTGCAAGGGCCACACGTCACAGATGTGACCTCGAAAGGGAATCGCTAATCTGCTCTGCTCCCGGAGAAGCTTAGCACTTAAAGCTGATTTCAACAGCTTTTGCCTAAAGTTTTAAGACCCGTCACTAATCAGCAGCTGGTTTATGGCTGTTGTAAAAGATCAGAAAAAAAATAAAGAGATCTCCTGAAGTTGGGGGGGAGCATTTCCCAGCTCCTGCATCCATCACCAGCGGTGCTGACATTTACGAGCGTGGGGAGCCATAAATTCTGACGCTGGCCCGGGACTCGGCGCTGAAGGGGAAGTGTTGTGTCTGAATCTGTGTCCTGCCCTGGGAGAAACTTTATTAATGGTCCGCACGGTGATCCAGATGCTTCCAAGCCTTGGGACATTCATCTTTGGATTTTGCAGGCTCTCCTGCCTGCTCCTGCTGCAGCCTGGCGCTCCTGCCGGGTGATTTTCTGCTTCCAAGCCTTCTCTGGCAGGAGAGCTGGGCATTTTGTTGGGGGGAGGGACAGGCGGTGGCACATTTTCTGTGATTTTGGGTACCCTTCTGCCTCCCCTGCTTCACAGAGCAGCTCTGGTGCAACCTATACATCCCTCGTCAGACTCTGGAAGAAATGGTGAATTGGGTCCAGACAGGTCCCCTGTGCAGAACTTCTTGTCCCCTGTACGAAGCCGCTCTGCCTCAGGACCTGGGGAAAAGCCCCTTTGATGGTTGACCATGGTTTGAGGCGTCTCTTTTCACTCTACAAGTGCTTCTGCAGGCAGTGTGTCCAGGCACTGCTGCTGTAGGAACTGGCTGAGGAAGGCTCCAGCTTGGTGGCAAAACCCAGCCCAAGAAGAGGGTGCTACAGGCACCACAGCAGTGACCCTGCTCCAGCCGTGGGGGACAGCTGGGACCTCCTGGGAGCGGAGGCTGAATGGCCGCAGAGAGCTGGGAGGCACCTCAGCCAGCCCCCGGCCCCTGCTCCAGCCGTGGGGGACAGCTGGGACCGCCGGGGAGCGGAGGCTGAATGGCCGCAGAGAGCTGGGAGGCACCTCAGCCAGCCCCCGGCACTGGGTCTGGCAGCTGCCTGGTGCAACACTGAGGTGAGGCTGCTGCCAGCAGAAACCAGAGGCAGCCCCGTCCCCGACGGCTGACGGCTGTGCCTCAGCCTCGCTGCACGATGGCAGTCAACCACCATGGCCAAGCGGAGTTCCAGGGTCCTTCCCATGTCAGCAGAGGAGCACGAATAAGCACGGGGCAGCTGGAGGGAGTCCGAGGGGATGTCTCCATCCCCATCCTGGCGAGCCCAAGCAGAACGAGGAGCCCATGCAAACCAGCAGCTCTGTCAAGGGTGCCTTGGGCACCGACGAGGCCGTGTGCTCCCTCAGCCACCAGCCCTTGCTCCATCACCTTGTACAATATTTTCTTTGCAAACCTAAGGAAACCGCTGGCGTGTGTGTGTGTGGGGAGAGGCCTGAGCCATCCCCAGCCGCCGCCTTCGCTCCGATTACACATAAATTGACATCTTGTAAGAGAGCTGTCTGGAATACTGAGTAATTACGGCTCGCAGAGGAATGTGGGCACAGCGTCTCTCTTACAAATCACCGCAAAGACCCTGTGGGCTAAACCCTTCTTTCCCCCCCGTAAAGGGCTGCATTTGTGCTGCCAACAGTAAAAACAGCAAGAGCTGCTGTTAACGGGGACGTGCCGCAACTGCTGACTCCGACACAGAACGCAGCTCCGTATGGTCATTACAGCTGAGGGACAACAGCAGCATTTTATGTTTCTCACAGTTATTGTTCATCAAATGTTTATGAAAATGCATAATGACAGTGCGCGATGAGCTCGCCGTTCAATAAAAGGAGGGAGATGAGGACCCGCGCGGATTTCCAACCCAAGTAATAAAGACCATTAAATTAATAGCTTAATTATGTGATGTTTTCTAGAATTAACTTTATTTTTATTTAACCTAACAACATATTTATCTGCCACAGTTTCTGCGATCTGTACAGCAAACCCATGGCAACGGTGATACTTCCTTGAGTCTCAGCTTCTGTTATTAGTGCCCTCACTCCCAGAAGGCCATTGAGGGGCTGCAGCGTGTCCAGAGAAGGGCAGTGGAGCTGGAGCAGGGTCTGGAGCACAAGTGCCCTGAGGAGCAGCTGAGGGACCTGGGGGGGTTCAGCCTGGAGAAAAGGAGGCTCAGGGAAGACCTTCTGGCTCTCCACAACTCCCTGACAGGAGGCTGGAGCGAGGTGGAGGTCCATCTCTTCTCCCCAGGAACAAGCAACAGGATGAGAGGAAAGTGCAAAAAAAAAAAAAGCACCAAGCTGCACCCGG
>NW_010404374.1:102408-111894 GCF_000710305.1 Buceros rhinoceros silvestris | reverse complement strand
TAGGGTCATTAGTCATTGGCACAGGCTGCCCAGGGTGGTGGTGGAGTCCCCATCCCTGGAGGGGTTTCACAGCCGTGTCAATGTGGCACTGAGGGACGTGTCTTAGGGACCCTGGCAGTGCAGGGTGAATGGTTGGACTCGGTGATCTTAAAGGTCTCTTCCAACCGGATGATTTTGTGACTCTGTGATTCTGGAAGGTTCCAAGGGCCCAGGTCCCTCTGCCGTTAAGTAGCACAGCATGCAGCGGGGCTGGGGGAGGGTGTGATGCACAGACAGGCTCCAGACAGGGCTCTGCATCACTTATCTCAGAAATGCTGAATGCATGACAGTGCCGATCCCCTTCCCCGGGACCCGTGTGGGTTTGCTCTCCCTCTCACTCCCTGCAAGGTTCCTTCCTGCCAGCTCAGGGCCGTGCACAGGCTGTACCATGGTTTTCCAAGCAGCTTCTGTTCATCAACTTCATTTCCTCACTGTACAACTGTCCAGCTTCACGCAATGTCTGTTACCTGCTCCTGCACGGTCGTGCTCTGCTCCAATGAGGCGGCTGCTGGGTCCTTCAGCCGAGTACGGCATCTGCATGGGCGTCAGGAAGCTGGAAGAAACAGCCTTGGAAGTATGGGATGTGCCATGCAGCCCCTGCCCCTCGGTATCCTCATGTCCTCTGATACTGGCTCCAGAAGATGTTTCTTCGTCCCCAGCTGAGGAGCTGGGAGGTCCCACAGATCCTCCTGGCTTTGGCTGAAATGTGACTGGAGAAAGGAGAGGTTCCCAAGAAGCCCCAACTTTGCTGAGCTCATGAGACACACGCCGTTCTCAGGGCACTGATAGCCTAGAGCCTCCCCAGCCCCAATTACCCATCCTCCTAACAAAAGCAAAGCGCACACACCCCATTCAACAGACGCTCACGCCTTGGTCCTCACTCCCAGGGCAGCTACTTCAGTCACACCAGGCCGTGAGAGGATGACTGGTTTCTAGCAGTGGGGAGGACCCAGGTGAGGGTGGGCAGTGTGATGGCGAGAACCTGCAGGGAGGGTGGGAGCTGTCTCGCCTGGATAGGCATGGTGGAGCTTCACTTCAAAGAGTCATGGAGCACCTTTGGCTGAGGGACTGTGGGGTAACGGCCTGTGTGGAAACAGGCTGCTGGAGCAGACGCAGTGTGAGCATTGCCTGGTAGGTCTTTGGGGCCCTTGTCGCAGGATGCAGTGTCCCTGCCCCTTCTGCACCCTGGGTCAGCGTCTCTGCTGAACAGAGATTCTCGCGTTTATGGGCACCACGGCAGCCATTGCTTTATTTGAATGGAGACTTCGTATGGTTTAATATCATTAAATACAGATGCAACTTGTGTTCTCCAAAGCCATAATGCCCCTTCCCGTTACTGCCTTACAATTAACCAGGCTATAAAGCTTTCAAACATATTGCAGACACTAATTCAACCGGATGGTGGATAAACTTCATTTTATTGGGCAATTACAGTGCTTGGAACAAGTTCCAGTCCGTGTGATACCTCCCCAGTGGAGACAGAGGCCACCAGGCCATGCCACTAAGGAAGGTTCAAAGGTGGTATTGAACCAGCCACATCTCCAAGCTGCAGGGATGGTTTTATTTACATCGTAATAAAAAGCTGTCCAGGAGTGATGTCAGAGCTTGTGAAAGCAGAGAGCACAGTGAGCTGTGCGGGTCGGAGCTGGGCCAGCTTCTCTGCACCTCCGCTCTGCGCCAACTGCCCAGCCCTCCTCCATCATGCTGCTGAGGACCATCTGCTCACCCTCCTTCTCCCAGTTTAGCTTCAGATGCCTGGTCTGTGCCCAGCCCACTCCCGGTGTTTTGGTGTCTGGAGAGCTGTGCGGAGAAACCCTCCAGCCCCCTGCCCTGGCAGAACCCGAGGGTGTGCAGGTTGCTGGACAGGAGGAGGAGTGTGGACATGGCAGCTCTCTGGTTCCTGGTCTCACATATGGGGTCCTGGTCCTTCAGCAGGGACCTGTCCCCGCACCAAGGTACACTGGGCAGAGGGGTGAGAAAAAGTGATGAGCTGGGTGGTGCTGGCCTACCAGGGGAGTAAGGGAGCCTGGTGAAGCTGGGACAGCTCCTGGGACCATTGCTGTGGTAGGAGAGAGTCATCATCCCCTGCAGTAGCTGCAGGTTGTCCCGGAGACAGATCTCTCCGTGCCTTTGCTCCTGAGAGAGGAGACACATGACATGGCACACACCAGACATGTAGGCATGCCTGGGCATGTCTCCGGGCAGGAGATGGGAGCAGGTTTGAGTTTCTTCACCTACGTGGGGCTTTCTCTGGCAGACATCCTCCACCACTGTGTTTCCTGCCTCTTCTCCAGAGATGGTTGTTCTGTGGTCTCCAGTGTTAACGAAACGTTAATTTACCTCCCACAGTGGCGGCTGGTTAAAGCTGGGCAGAGAATGCCTTTGATGCCACTGGCCATGGGAGGTGCAGATGTCCTTGCTGGGAGGAGCAGGGGGACAACCTGGCTGGGAAGGATGTTGTCCCCTCTTCTCCACAAAGGGGCTGTTTCCTGAGCATGGAGCAGGGAGGCTGACATGCCACCCCGCCACGGACCATCTAATGCCAGCTCAATCCTCCCTGTGTCCTCTAGTAGGAGCAGAGGCTTTTGGTCCCTCTACAAAAGTCCAGTCCCCTAGCCCTGGGGGCTGGGTGAGAGCAAGTCCCAGCCAGCAGCTGGGGGCCGTGGGGGCAATGCTTCCCCATCCCGGCTTCAAGAATGCTCTGTGCCACAGGACAGCTTGGATCGGGGTGAGACAGAGACTCTTCAGAGGCTCCTTGATAAAGCTGTCCCAAAAGGTACCGAATTCCTGACTGTTCCCAGAGGCAGGGGCGATGTCCTGGTCCCTGTTCCCCCAGGGGCAGATGTCCACCACAGCCATGCCCACCACAGGGCTTTGCTACCCGGCGCAAAATCGTGTCTCATATGAGGACTGTTCAAGGGAAGGGGTGGAAGAAGTGCTGTCCCGTCACATGTGGTACCTCTGATGATGACACCCAGGGAATGGTCTCAACTAGGTCTCCCTGCACAGGAGATCCTTCAGCTTGTCTGCAGAGCGGAAGACCTAGTGACACAAGGTGTGGATGCCCAGCAGGCCCAGGAACCTGGGAAGACAGGGAAAAGCAGTCTGGGTGAGTCTCTGCTCTCGAGAGCTTTTTCTAATGGTCCCTGGGGATCAACCACAGCAACCACCAATGCAAGTGGCATGGTTGGAAGGAGGAGGGTGCCTGTGGGGTTGGGGACTGCTGCTGGTGCTGGCATGGCCCTGTCACATGACTGAGCCCCAACAGCTTCTGCAGGCAGCAAGATGCAAGCGGGGCATTCGATTTGGGGGTTTCTTTGGAGTTAATAACCACATGTATGAAAGAAGTTGGAGTCAAATACTCCCTCTCGACCACACTGACCTACTCAGGAGGAAGAGCAGACTATACTCATATCCCTTTCTCCCAAGTGCTCCCCCCCGCCCATTTTGGAAATGGAGAAAATCTCTTAAGTCTTGAAAGACAATATTTTTATTTCTGCTAAAACAGCAGAATTTTGTCCAGTGTTTACCCTTGCCCGAACTGCTGCTTTCATGGGATTGCCTTCAAAAAGCAGTTTTTCATTTGTACGTTTCTCTCCAGAGAGTAAAGTTATATCCTTCACGAATGGGAAAACTAATTAGAGAAGTAATTCAGCAGTTGCCTGATAGGTCAGATACTGGAAATAAATACACAGGTTAGTGCATTATTATGACGATGGTTTTTGCTCCTTTAGTGAGTCATGAAGAAAACACACTGAGTTAAGAAAAGATTAATTTTATCACGCGCTAGTGTAGCAGAAGGATGTGGCCGAACAGAGAGCTCGGCGCAGTCTGCACGTGGCTGGGAGCTTCTCGCCCGCGGCTCTCCAGAGCGACTTCACCTCCTGCACCATCGAACGGGACTCAGGTGTGGTCAGCAAAACCTGCTTGTAAGAAGATGTGTGATGCAGGTGTGAAAATGCCAACTCCTGTTCCCCACACTTTGGCAAAAGGTGCAGCTGCTGCTATGTGGTGACCGGGGAGGAAGGAAGGAAGCCCCACTTCAGCAGCAATGAGCCCACCCGAGATCTCTGGTGACATCTGGTGGGTTTGGGCACTTCCCAGGCCAGGCAGCACTGAGCAGCACCTCTGGACGCCCTCCCTCATCACTCCACATCCTGCAGGATGCACTGGCACCTCGTTCCTCGTCCTTTCCCTGAATGTGCCCATCTGGGAGTGGGCTGGGAAGGCTTGAGAAGCTGGCACAGTCTTTGGAGGCTCATTAGTGGATTTATGCTGCCTGTGATCCTTCAACTGAAAGCACAGCGTTTCTGTGGGGGGTGCTCATCGCTGTGAGTCCCCAGCACTGCGCTGAGCCCAAGGGGTAGGAGCAGCATCTCCTGGTACACTATCCTGTGGGTGGAAAGGCGTGACGTCCCTCCACTGCAGTCTCAGAGCTGGAGCAAGTGTGGTGGGGCCAGCAAAGCAGCATTCATGCTTGTAGCTATATGCTGCTGGTAGAGGAGCTGCAGCCTAAGAACTGTTCACAGGAACGGCTCCAAGTAACGAATTCCTTCGAGAAAGCCGCAATCTGCTCATGGCTAATTCGAGAGCGGAAAGGGAGGAGGGCTGGTGCATGTGATGAATTATTCACATGGTGCCGGGGGTGGTGCGTGAGGTCCATGGTGCGGACGTGTGATGAAGACGTGGCTTGGACTTCACAGGCTCAAGTAGCATGTAGCCTAAACTGGCCCCAAGCCTGCGAGCAAATTCCTCTCCTTCCTCTTGAAAGAGGGAGAGGGAAGCAAAAAGCCTGACTGCTAAAGCTGGGTGAGGTTCCGATGTGTGGAGATTACTGTGCAGCAGGCAATGAGGTGACGCCTGGGAGGAGAAGACGACATGTGCATCAGATGCCACAGAACTGGGGAATAAAACCTACCAGCAGTCCAAGAGAGTCTAACCAGCCGCCTGAGAGAACAGCGCAGGAGAGAGCCTTGGTCTCCACAGCTTTTGGTGGTGCGGGGTTTAGCACCGGTGCTGGACTGTGACCTGCCAGGCCAGGATGGTGGCTGACACCGAAGTGCCCAAATGCAGCTCTAGAACTACATGAGGGACAAGGAGCAGAAGGGAGTGAGAAAGGGGGAAAGTACAGGACAAAAACGGGGCTGGCATTCGACAGAGACACTGGTGGTGGAGCTGGGCTGGAGGCAAGGAAGGGGTGGGAGGAGCACGTGTGGGAGGTGAAGGAGACAAGGATTCTGACGTATTCAGTAAACCTGACCCTGGGAGCCATAACCACAGGGAGGCGGACCAATGAAATAGGCATTTTGTTCCATGGGATTGCTGACAGCCACCGTCCAGACCATCCCACAAAAGGGTCACCCCCAGGGCTGGAGCGTTACGGTCCAGCCTGGCTGGGAAACCTGCTTTGGAAATGGAGCTGTGCAGACACAGGTCAGCTGCTTCCCAGGAGTCCCGCTGGACTCAGGAACTCCTTGAACTGGACGTCAGCAAGTACAAATATAACCCTGGGCACAGACCAGCTTGTGGAATCAGCCACCACCATCTGGTCACGGCTGCTGGGGGACTTAATGCCAGCAGGGGAAAATGAGATCAGTCAGTACCAACAACGAGCAGTTTTGGCCAGGAGTGACCACAAAACCAAATTGTTAAGCCAAAGATAGTCCAGGTGAAGCAGCAAAGTGCCATTTTCTCATAAAAGAAGTTTTTCTATCCAAGAGTCTCCCTTGTCTCTGTGGATAACATGGGAATGGAGCAGAAGGAGGGTGACCTCTCTCCATCCCCTCTTCTGGAGCACCTCGAGCCTTTTGCACTGCCCTGCCTGTGGTCGGCCCTGGCTGGGGGATTTGTGATGACTGTAGGTGCTCTCCAGGTCTGTGTGACAAGGCTTTGAGCAGCCCCCTCCTGCCAACCCCACCCCTGCTCCTCAGAAGCCTGAAGAGCTTTTCAGCGCCCTGTGCTCCAGCCCGTGGTGCGTTCAATTTGACTCTCCCCTTTCTTTCTGAAAGGGAAGGCCAGCTGGTGGCTCATGTCCTGAGGAGAACCTCTCTCTCCTGTGAGAGGAGCCACTGACCTGCTGTTTGTGATGGCTTTGTGCTTTCATGGAGTTCAGTGACTCGTTTGTTGCAGTCTGGGAGTGATCGCTGTGCTGCTCGGGGTCCAGTGCTTGGGAGATGCTGCTGACATGTATGTGCTCCTCCCTCTTCTCCTGGCCAGCCTGGAGCAGACCTCGGATGCTCAGCGCCTGTGAGTGGGATGTGAGCAGACCCTGGCGGCCATCACCCGTCACCCCCAACTCCAGGCTGCATCTCTGGGAGGGATCGGGCTGACAGTTCCTGTCCTCCACACCCATGCCAGGAAGGCAGCCCAGGAGGGGATGAATTAAAAACGGGCACTTGCTGGCAGCTTTCTGCAGAGCTCCGGTGTCTAGAAGCACTTTCACATCTCACTGGCATTTTCTGAGCGACGGAGTGAGCAGTGAGGAGTGCTCCATCAAATGGACCTTCCCAGGGCAGCAGCAGTCCAGCTGTCAGGACAGACATCTTCCGTCAGAGCGCAGAAAGTGCTCACGTGTGGTGGGGACACTCAATGAGGAAGGTGGAAGGTGTGTGGTCCTGCTGTAGGGCTGAAGGGACCTGACTGGGAGCTGCTGGGCTTGGCTGTGAGCAGACCACCATGCAGAAGCCATCTAGCAGGGGGCTCATCCGGTGCCACGCAGCTTTCTCACTGCCGAAGGAGCAAGCCTCGTGGTTCACTGCCAAGTGCTCGCAAACGCTGCAGGTGGATGAAGACCCCGCATCCAGTTTGACCCTGGACCCAGAGGCAGGCTCCACAGCAGCAGGACCCCTCTAGCCCCGGTCACGCTGTAGATGCTGTACATGGCTGGTCAAGGTGTGGACTGCAGGTCACCGCACGCGTCCGAGCACGGCCCTGCCTGGCCTCATCAGCTCCAGGGCTGATGGGGCACTGCCAGCTGCTGCAGCAGAAGGTGCAGCACCAGGGGTTGCATGTGTGGGATAATTCTGGTTTCTGAGGGTTGGAGACTGGCTTCCTCCCAAGGTACCGGGCAGAGTCTGTGCCAGAATCGCTGCTGGGCTCAGCAGCACATGAATAATCTTGTCATCTGTGTCAATGTACTTCAGTCTCAATAAATTCGAAGACCAAGTGTCTCCTGGTACTGGGGATGCCCACAGGAACCTCCTGCAAGGAGGTGTTGCCTCTCCCCATGGGAGCTGCTGCTTTCCAGCTTCACTGGATGTCCTTGGATCCTGAGGCAGGCAGAACAGATGCTGCCAACTGCTCTTCTCAAGATCATTGATCAGCTCATTGTGTTCTTCAGAGAAGCACCCCCAGGCTGTCCAACCTCTCTTCGAGACTGAGCTGCTCCATGCTCTGGGCTTGTGTCTCAGCCTGATGTTCTCCAGAAGGAGTTCAGCTCGTTCACGTTCTTCTAGTGGCTCTATTTGCCTGGTTTAAATGACGACATCGGCACAAATGGACATTTTCAGCCACTCAGCAAATTTTCAGTGTTTGCTGTCAGACCATGGAGGGACATCGTGTGCAGTTTCCTTCATGCTCATGCCACAGAACTCCTGTTTTCTGAGCAGGGTTGTCTAAAGGTCATGTACCTCTTCCATCCCATGAATGCGCCATCACACTGAGATGCTTCTCAGTTTTCATGTCTGGAGCAGCCCTAAAGAGGCCAGGGAAGCTCAAGCTCCTTGGCCAGAATAGGACATCTGGAGAGGCTGCTGCTCACAAAGACATTTGATCCCCTCTGAAGAGAGGCCACCAGTGTGCCCTGTCCGTAATGGAGAGATTGTTTCCCAGGTTGTCCAGGAAATTCTGTTTGTCTTCTCCATCTGTGGGGCTGTTGTCAATCACAAGCTCATGTCCTCAGGGCACATGCGTTTTGGTCTTGGTCCAGCCTGGGATTCCCCCTTCCAGCAGAGGGGAAGTGCCAACCATAAGAGGTGGAAAACGCCCTGCACCCTTGTGGCCAGGAGTATGAGTGGGAGCTGACATGCAGCTATGCCTGATGGACTCTCCTCGTGGCCTGGCTGGTGACAGGGTCACCTATCAGTGTTCCTTTGCTGTGGTGGACATCCGTCCAGGCTAGTCCAGGAGGGCTGTGGAAGCCGAGGAGTGCCCAGGAGCCATGGCAAAGCTGTCCCATTCTGAGACCCCTGAGATCTACCCTACTTCTTGCTCAAGCTTTGCTTCAAACAGGTCTTCTCCAGCGTCACCCTAGCCGTGAGGAGAGCTGGTCTCAGAGGCACATATCCTGCTCCCCCTCCCTTCTCTAAGGCTGTTTCTCCTACCCCTGTCCAGCAGAGGCGAGGGGATCTCTGGCAGTAGGCTGGCCACCTTGGTGAGGTGGGCTTGAAACTGGATGACTTGGGAGGCATGGGCCAACGTGGCGATGCTCCTGCCACCACCTCCAGCCGGGGAAGAACCCAGGCCAGCCTGAGCAGGGACAAGTAGTTCTTAGCTCCCTCCCAGGATGGGAACCAGAAGAACAAGCACCTCAAGGACCAAAGGTACCTCTTGGCAGGGGCAGAAGGTGGAGATCCGTGGGGCACCAGTGACACAAGGGTCAGGGAAATGTTAGAAACCATAGAGAGGCCTAAGAATGGTCATGTAGCAATTGGGGCTTCTCCCCGCAGAAAGAGCAGGATCAACTGCAGAGCATCCACAGCAGTGCCTGCAGCATGGGCAGCAGCCAGGAGTCGTACAGCAGGAAGACTAGGACAGCAAGACTTTGGCCTCTATCCTGTAGTGAAAGAACCTTTCTTGAAGGGATATAAGAGTTTCCTCAAGGAGTTTATCCTGGGCGAGGGGTGATGCTTTGCTGGGCAAGGATCCCTCTAAGCATGGTGATCTGAGCAGGGAGAAGAAACAAGTGACACACAACTTCAAGCAAGGATCCACGTGTTTTCCTGGCCTCCAGCCTCCAGCACATCACAGCCAATCCCATTTCATCCACTGAGCCCACACACGGAGACACGTCACTTGCCTTCAGTTCAAGCACTGCAGTCCAAGCGAGGTGGAGGCCTCCAGGACATTTCTCTGCCTTCTTCTCTCTGTCCCCCAGCCCTCACAAGACTCACCCGGGGGGTCCCGCACAGACTCACAAGAACCCACCGGTGATCTTCAGAGCCCCTTGTGCAGACCTGCAGGACTCCTGGATGAAGCACTGGGCTGTCTCGCAGCACCAACGGGAAAGGGTCCAGTTTGCCAGGTGGTGCCAACCTCTCCCCAGCCCTGCCGAGAGCTCGCTGCATTTTACCAATCTCTCCACTCTTTGTGTCAGCCACAAATTTTTTATGAATGGGTTTTTAATAAGCATATTCAAATCATTGATGAAAATATTGACTTCTTCAAACCTCCTGCTACCGCACACGATGAGGAGCACAGATTTAGCGACAGCTCCCCGTCAGCGGCTGG
>NW_010404374.1:94353-102322 GCF_000710305.1 Buceros rhinoceros silvestris | reverse complement strand
GAGCTCTCAGCCGAGCCTCAGCCTCTCGCACGTGTTTCTCCTTGATGCAGCCGAGCGCTCATTTTCAGCCAGCCATGCAGCATGGTCAGCAGCGTTCCCCAAGCTGAAGTATCTCACGTCTGTTCAGTTACTTACATCAGCCACACATGGAATCTCTCCCGTGAGTGAAATGAAGGATGACAGGACCTGTTTTCCATAAAACCGTATCGATTGGTGGTAATTCTCCAGCTTCCTCTCAACTGACTCCTGGCCTCGCCCATGTCTGATGCTCAGAGGCAGCCTCAGCCACGCCAGCTCCCACGGTCTGTCCCAGCTTCCCCAGTGGTCCAAGTTTTACCAGGGATGCTCCTGATGCTCCTGGATTCTCCACACCTGCCCATGGGGTCACACATCCGCATCCGGTGCTGTTTAAGACCATCCTTCACCTTAAAAGTGCTGGTGAGTGTTTCAGCATCCCCCTGAGATACAGACACAGAAACAGCCCAGAAACATTTTGTGCATTTCCACCTTGTCAGGAGCTGGGTCATCTCTGTAAAGGAAACCTCTGCACCCCTTTTTATCGTTCACGGAGTGCTTCCATTGCCCTCTCACTGCTGTTCATTCGCCGCGTCCTGCATTTTTAACTGATGAGTGTCACTTCTCAAAATGATTTTCTGTACTTCATAACTTCTAATTCAAAATCAATCGTTATCTATTTCCCCCCCCTACACTCCATTTTGTTATATATTGCTGCTTATTTCGAGTAGCTGCCTCCACTTCATCACCGGATGGGCAGCTGGCCAAACATGGCCTCTTACTTGATTATGGAACTTTGGCTCTTGCATTGTAAGAAAAAAATCCCCATTTCCACTCCCATTTTGCTGTCAAAGTGTCGTCCTTCCCACCTGGTTCTGCTGGCAGTTCACCCCCCTGCTGGGGATGTAGGACCAGAAGAGCCACTTCAGGTTGTGGGTCCTTCTGTCTGCCACAGCACAGGGGAGAAGCGTGGCTCTGCCTGCTTCCCCAGAGCCCCTTCTAGCTCCATTTCCAGCCATTTCTCAAACACGGTCATTACAGGAGCCACTTTGCCCCCTGTCCTTCCTGCTGGGCACCTCCCAGCCAGGTTAACCCCTCTAGAGGTGGATTTCCCATCACTACAGGTCCCAAGACCAACCTGCTCCCACCTTGCGTGTGTTTCTGCCATCAGCATATGTTTTTTACAGGACTGGCTGTATCAGAGTGGCCAGATAATAGTCCCCTTGGGACTGATGTGGCAGGACTGACCCCCTCCAAAAGGCAGAGACACCTTGTTCAGGTGCCGGGGAGAGCTGCTGCCCATCTCTGGCAAGTTGGAGCACTTCTGGGGCACTTCTCCAGTGAGAGCCCCTGCTCCTCGAGACCCTGCAATCCTGAAAAGAGAGCAGGTCAAATTGAAATTAATAATTTATGAGTGACAGCAATAATTTCCACCATTTGAGGAGGCAAAGAAAATTGTTCCATAAACATTTTTCTTTTCAATTTCCTACCAGTTACTTGAAATTTGATTTCCATCTAGTTTGTTTCGTCAAACCTCCCCAAAGTGATTTAAAAAGTGTCGCTGGCAATTACCCAGAAAGAAAGAAACAGCAATGGGTCAGCTCCGCTCCACTGGCCCACAGGGATCCAAAGGGAGGAGGAGGGTTGGGGTCACCAGCAGAGAAACAGTTGGGCAGCACCAGAAATTGCTTGTTGGAAGTTTGCCTTGGCTGCTCTCAGCTGTGTGGCAGTGCCTTTGGCGTGGCAGGGACAACACGGTCCACTTCATGGGGCCAGTGGAAGAGGTTCAGGGATAGTGGGTAGCCGCAAAGGCCATCCCACTGTGTATGAACCTGACATGTCATCTTCCCTCCAAAATGCTGGTGGGTCCAGCGTGCAGCTGGGGCTGGAGCCTCAGCACTCCTGAAACCCTCTGCTGAAGCCTCCCATTTCTAACCCTGATGTGGCTGGGGTTGGTTTCCACCATGTGCTCTGGTTCTACCTTCGCTGGAGTGAGGAGTCCTCTGGCCTCGGCATGTGTTTGCCCAGGGACAGCCATCCTGCAGAGTGCTGTGGGCAGGTGGGAGCTGGCTTGTCTTGGGTGCACAGCTCATGGGGTTACTTCTGCCACACTGCGTCCCTGACTTGGCCATTGCACACGGTTTCTGGTTTGGGCTCTGCCTCTGTCCCTCTCCTAGGCATATCCTGCACCTTTTCCAAGTAGCAAGGGCCCAACTCTTCGGCAGGGCGAGGTCTCTCTGGTGCTAAAGCACAAGCAGTCCAGCATCCCTATTCCTTTCTTTCACAGTTATCCTGCCACATGGCTGCCTTCAAGCACCACCCTGCACTCTTCAAGGTTGCCACAGTACTGACGTGGCTAAACGAACTGTGGGTCTCAAGAAGAGTGACCTGCCTATGATTTGCCCCAAGATCTGCATCTCTTCAGGTGGCCCCAGCCCGTGCATGCTGGCTGCTGGCAGGGAGCTGCTGGTGGAGCTGGGCTGGCTCATCCTCGCTCTGTGCCATAGCCCAGTGGTGGGGATATGTGTCTGGAGATCAAAGACGGGGGGTCTTCTGCAGATTGAGTCTGCGGAAGGCAAGGACTAGACAAGGTGCTTGAGCAAAAGGCCACTGGAGCCCTTTGGCTGGATCTCCATGTCTGCAATGGACATTGTCACTGGTTTAATGCCACAGAAAACGATCATCTGGAAACAAGCGATTCAAGGGGCTGGAAGGTGATGGATAAAACCTCCACACCCTGCAGCACTTCCACTGCTCTGAATGTCCCTGGGCATGGAGGCCCAGATGCCATGGATCTGGGGAAGGTGGGGAGGGCAAGCTTCTCGCCCCAAAGACCACACCAACATTTTCCTATCCGTCCAATAATCGAGGCAGACAAGTGCTGAACAGGCAGCAGCGCTCAGTGGAGATCATCCAAGCCGGGAGATGTTTGCGGTGTCAGCCCTCTGAGCATAATGGGGAATTGCGTGAATAGGCTGGCTGGGTTTGAAAGGTAATAGCTTTGTTAAAAGCAGTTAGGATCAGGTGCTGCCTGTCAGCGCTGCGCTGGCTCCTGGGCGCGGTAGACACGGGTTTGCTGCCCTGTGACTCTCTAGCCAAGCAGCGCAATGATTCCTCTTCTGAAATAAATGACAATGAGTGAATACAGAAATCAAAACCAATTCACAGCCCCTTTTATGCAGGAGCATAGCGATTGCCCAGTGCCCTTGCTTGAGTGTGGCAGCACCAATCTCTCCATGCTGGCAATGAGCTGCTCACTTGAGCTTTTGCTTTTAAAGAAAGACCCAGGATGGTGATCACTGCTCTGGGTGTGAATTCATCATCTGGCGGGGATGGGTGCAGGAAGGCGGGAGGAAACCTGTGGCTGCATTCCCCGAGCCCCGAGATCAGAGGTGAGTATCACCACACATGAAGGGCAGATGTCCTCCTTTGTGGGGTATGTAGGACTCATGCCAGCGCTTCAGGTGGGACCTGGATGGGCAGCCAGACCCAGTGGTGGGCTCAGGTAACCTCGTGTTTATGATATTATCTTGCACCAGTCTTGACCGTGGCATCCTCCATTGTCCTGCTCCACAGGCCCATGCAGCAGAACATAGTGCAGCACCAGTGTCACACCCCTTCACTGAAGGGCTAGAAGAGGTTTCCACGGAGGTCCTGTTTTTTAGCTTTTCACCCAGCTGCACTGCTCTGAAGAGCAATGATGTGCTCTGGAAGCTAACCAGGAGTTTCTTGCAAAGTTTGACTAAAATTGGTGAAATTGTGGTGGAGATCCAGGTCAGAAGGCCTTACTCAGGTTTGGACTTGCTCCTCAAATAGTAGGTTTTGGAGTAGGTTCATTCATCTTGGTGGATTAAGGGGATGGTGTCTCCAAGGAACAGGATACCTGTATGGAGACACTCTGTGCAGGCAGAGCTCTCCCTTCCTGCTGGTGACGGGGCTGATGCATGGCAAGAGGGTATCAGAGGGGCAGTCTAGACTGGACATCACCCACAGCTGAGAACAGGCACCGCACACCGAGGGCCACATCCGCCCTCCAGCTGTGTGCCCCAGGAGACACCTCTGTGCCAGTGTCTCAGCTCTCCCTCCACATTGCTTCCTGTGAGGGCAGGTTCAGCCCCGCTCCCCTCAGCAGACCTGAGGATGGATGACTACACCATGATGGATGACCTTCCCCATTCCCTTGGCCCTCCAAGACCAGCATATACCCAGCATTTCCCTGTGCTGAGTCTCACATTGTTGTCCTGTCTGCAAAGCCATGCGAGCTGTGCCAGGGGATGTCCACCTTCCCTCGGTGTCAGGGTGAGGATGACAAGCTCAGTGGGCGTGGTGGGAGGTGGTGTAGAGTCCCGCTTTGACGTCTCCAGCCTTTAACACAAAAACTCCAGGGCTGAAGCGTAACCTGACTTCAGCGCTGGAGCCCCACGCCAGAGGTGACCACCACAAGGTAGTAGGACTGCAGCGACACCTTGGGCTGCAAAGACATTAACTCAAAGCCTGAAGAGCGCTGACAATTTGCTGTTCTTTGGCAGGGTTTGATGGCAGATAAGAGCCTTCCTAAGAAGATAATTATCATTAATTCCGAGGCCACCTATGGGACACTCCTTTGTTGGTTGGAGAGATGTGGATTTGAGCTCAAAGCAGGCTTAGTCCTGAGCACTACACCCGATGCCAGCAGAGCCACTGCCTCTGCCAGCTCTCACCAGGCTGCGCGTTGAGTTGCTGCTCTGCTGCTTCAGAGAAGTCAGAGCCCTGAAAAATTCATGTGAAATTCTAGGAGGAAAAAACCCCCCAAACTTAATTTGGGTTTTCATGACACGCAAGCCCTCTATTAGGCCCTGTAAACTTTTTCTGACATTACCACTTCATGAAAACTTTGATTTCAGCTGTTGACTAAAGCTTTAATCTCCCTCTACGTGCTAGGCCTGTCTCCTTTTCTTACTTAAAAAAACATTTTGGATTTGTCTTCGATGGCATCTTTCAAATGTCAGCAGTTACTCGACTAACACAGAATGCAAAGGCCTTGGCAAACAGTCTTTTAAAGAGCTGGGGCATATAAATTTAAAGGCATGATACAATCTAGGAGGAATCCATCAGCTGGGGGAGCCTCTTGCATGAAGGGTATTGAGAAGTGAGTGCAATATGAGCAGAAGGAAAATTGCTTTTTCCCTTTTGAATTTTTATTCACTTACCAGCAATATTTACTAGTAGCAGGCAGAACCTATTTTTCATTTTCTGGGGAGACGGGAGAATTCTGGTGCCACTCATCTTGTCACCAAATTAAATCTGTCGACTTGCCGCCGGGTCGCTGTGATATTAATGATACACTTGTAATCCCTTTCGTTCGGGATCTGTGGATGGAGAAGTGAGACACTTGACCACTGTTCACACATCGTACGAGGAGGATAAAGAGCTCTTCTGAAATCCTGGGAAACTGCAGCCCCCTCTGTCATTTATCGCCTGTACGTTAAGAGAGCCGGGCTGCAGTCAGCGTGTGGGTGCCTCGCCATCACCAGCCTCCTTCGGTAATTAGTCGGAGGGCGGGGAGGCGGGTGGACTCAGCAGGTGGCGAGGAGATCGCACAGCTCTGCACTTCCAGCTTTTAATAAGCCAGGACCAGCCCAGGGACGGCCGCGCTGCCTGCTCTGGCCTCGTGTCTCTTCGCCCTGGCAGGGCGGGTGTCGCAGCCTCCTCTCGCTGCTGTGGGACCAGCAGCCGCCTTCCAGCAGGACACACTCCCAGCACATCACAAAGGAAAAGCCCCCGGAGCTGTTTGTTCAGGATGAGGGAATGAATCCTAGAGAAAACTCGGAGCGGGAGGGGCCAGGCTGGGAAGATTTGGGTGGTGGCTGCTGTTATCCATCCTCATTTTATCAGTCCTGGGGACAGAGCTCAGTGATGTCCTACCCAAGTGACACTCCTTCAAGACCAGCTGCGAGCACACGCCCGGGGAGTCCCTCCCTCCACCCCCTTTTGCTTCCTGCCATGACAAACCTCACCAGCCCTTCAGCATCCTGCAGCATCCAGACAGGATGAAGCTGGTGCTGCTCGTGGGACTTGTGACTGACCCACAGCGGCACAATCCCATGGCCCCGAGGGAGGGACCCGTCTTCCGCTGGGGCTGCAAAGGGAGTGCGAAGGTGGAGGATGTACCACAGCCTTCCCCGCTCTGTTTCCCCCAGTGGACCTTCTCTCCTTGCAAGGTGCGATTGCAGGAGTGGAGTGTCCCTTGATTCCGGGAGGAGCAGGAGGGCCACGGTCTTGGCACTGGAGCGCAGACGCTGTCACATCATGTGCTGCTGCGATTTGGGTTAGTGAGGACCCTGCTGTGGTTGGAGAGGGGGCTGGGAGGTGGGGTGGCACAGGGTGCCAGGGAACTAAATTCTTCGGTGTTTATTGTGAGGCAGCTGGCTGGCTCAGGGCCAGATGTCTTGTAACATCTGGAAGATTTCCGCTTTCTTTTTACAGTGCGAATTGCTTGGTATTTCAGGTAGAAACCTCCTCTGTTCGAAGCTCCCAGAGATACCTGGTGAGTTCCACCTAGAGCTGGTTGGGACAGAGCTGGGACATCCTCACCAGGCTTTGGCAGAACCACTTATTTCTTGGGACAGCTGCAGACAAGCACAACTCCAGCAAACCTGAGCCCTTTCAAAGTGCTGCACATAGCTCAGATCTTCTATTCCCCCTTTCCCCGAGGCTTTGGGCTCTGCAAAACTTGGACGTAGAAGGGGTGCTTTGGCAATGGAACTGCTGAGGAAAGGGCTGAACTCCCAGTGATGGATTTGGCTTTAAACTTTCTTGGTGAGACAGTCTCTAGGCTCTGGCTGTGGTATCCTGGGGGCTGTGAGAGAAGAGCAAATCAGAGCCGATGTCCTCCACACTAACCCGCCTGGCCACCTCCCTGCCAGTCTGCCGGTGCCTGGGCCTTGCACCCCAACACCTCCTGACTGCTCCAGAGCGGGACTGGAGCAGCCCCGCTGTGCACTGCCCCTGCAGCCGCACCGCCCCAGCAGCTGCCCCAGCAGCCACTGCCTCTCCAGGGCAGGAGAGAGGGACTCAGGGAGGCTGTCTGGGACTACACCACGTCTGTGCCCTGTCTGCTCGCTGTCTCCTAATTAGCATTCCTTTTGCACACTTCATTAGCACATTCCTGCCTCTAAGTTACGGGCTGCTTTCCTGTATTTACACCCTCCTAAAACATCAAGGAAGAGGTCTATAAATTACATCTCGTGAAAAACATTAATTGTGTGAACTCCTTCCAGGATTCCTCATGTTCAGCTTGTACCCGCTCCGCACCGAGCCTGCTCACCAGACATGCACACCCAGGGTCGTACACATATTCTGAGCCGTCCACACGCTGAGCCATTGCCGTGCACAACACGGACCGTGCCCATTGCCCCAAGCCAGGGATGCCCAGCCCACCCCTGCAAACGCAGAGCAGCACGTTGCAGTCTGTGAGAGGCAATTGTGCAGCGTCTCCTGTAGGATGGGAGGCACTGGTGGGGTGGGAGGCTGTGATGGGGTTTGGCTGCCTGTAAATCTCCCGGTGGAGCTGTTAGTGTCTGCAGAGTGCCTGGTTTATCTCAGCCCAGGAAGGACGTGCTGCCTCCGGGGCCACAGCACAGGAAAAACAGAGTTTGAATGACATGGCACCTCCATCCTGCACTCTTGGGACTCACCGAGACTCCTTCAGAAGTGCAGGGGAAAAGCAGCATCCCAGCGAGGGGACTCGCTGTGGAGGTCCCACCTGGCTCAGAGCCTTCTTGCCACTCCCAGTTTTACAGAGCATATGGACTTAAACCATACCCAAACCCCTGGACAGAGTCCCCTTCTCTGTCTGTCAGACTTCCATGGGAAAGCACGGGAGGGTTCTTGTCTCTGTGCTGAGTTATGAACGTGAACCGCTTTCACTGGCTGTGTATGGGGGGGGAGGGGACGGGGCAGGCGGCCCCGGGTA
>NW_010404374.1:83874-94285 GCF_000710305.1 Buceros rhinoceros silvestris | reverse complement strand
GGCTGTTTATGGAGTGGGCGGGCAGGCAGCAGCAGCACCGGGTAAGGGCAGAGGACTGAAGGTGAGGCTATCAGTGGGTCGGGTACGGACAGACACTGCTGTTCTGACACTGCTCCTTTCTCTGCTCTGGGCCGTGACTTGGCTGCACTGGTCTCTTCAGGGGACCTTGGTGAGAACTGATAATCAGACTGGTTGGACTGTTGGGCAGTTGGGACCAGGTGTGACGTGCTGATCCAGGCATCCGCGTTTCAGATCTTCCCCATCTTCCCAAATGTGAGATCAGAAGTCTGTGGGTCTAAGACAAAGGCTTCTAGTCCAGATGTAGCAGCTCTACGCCTTCCTCAGCAGCAATCGTCGCTGAGCCACGGCTTCCCACTGATGCCCCAAGGCTCAGAACACATCTGGGGCAGCTGCAAAGGTCCAGCCCGAGCAGGTCCATGCCATCTTCCCTCAGAGTTGCAGTGCTCCCGGCGCAGGGGATCTCATGCAGCCTCCATCCTGCTCTGCCTCCTGGCAGCAAGGCACAGCTTTTCCTCCAAGCACCAGCCCCTACTCCTTCACTCCCCTCAGCAGAGGAGTCTGAAGCATTCCTATGTCCCGGCTTTCCTGCAGGGATGGCTGGACACGAGCTGGGGCTGTGAGACATTTGGCACGTGTTCCCTCCATTTACATGTAGCAAGCTCCAGCTATTGAACTCTCATTAACATTTAAAGTGCAGCCAAGACCTCAGCTAATGAGAGAAATATGTCACCCTGAGCTCTGAGCCGGCCTGGTACCTCCTGCCAAGCGCTGAGCAGCTGAGACCAAGAGTGCTCTTCATGCCAGCACTCCCGTGCGCTGGTGGAGAGGATCCCTGCTGCTCTGTGAAGGATGGATTCCTCCACCACACAAGCACTTTGAACCTGGAAGAGAGATGGGGGGAGCTCAGGCTTACAAGGCTCTGCCAACCTAAGACATCTCTGGAAAGGAACATTGTGGCATCTCCACAGCAGGAGCCCTGGAGCCCTCGTGGTCCTCAGGTGCAGCCCCTGGACGGTGTGACACTGTGACAACCCAGCGCATTTCAGAGGTGTGACTAGTTGGCACTGGGCAGCTCATCTGTAATGACTGTCGGGGACACCCGTGAAGTGTCTCAACCTTGGGCTAACACCCTGGTCCGCTGGTTGTGAAGTGAGGGATGCTCGTGACATCTTCAGGTAGTCACCATGTCATCGCAGGGAAAAAGCAGCCACGTGGGCAGTAACTCTTCACCTTTCACAGGAGGTTTTACCTCTACCTGGAGTTAAAACATTGCTGCTTCTGACACCCTTTCCTGATTGGTTGTTTTTTTTTTCTGGTGATACGAGAAATTTGCTCATGTGTGCGGATTCCCCACAGACACCAGAAAACATCCCCAGTGGGAGAAACCTGGCAGGAGGTTTGCTGCCGTGTTCTGCCTCCCAGGTCTCCAGCGCCAGCATTTCTGCCGCTCTGTAGCTGGGCTGTGCCTTGGCAGCAATATGCAGTGACTCCACTAGTGTTTTCCATGGGTGACTCCTCTGTTTTCACACGTGTTTGGATACAGAGGCCCATGCCACGTCCACAGGGCTACTTCTGATCTGTTACAGACCACGGAAGGAAACCGGAAACCCATCAGCCACCTGTAAGAGGTGGAGAGATAAACCTTGTGTTTCCACAGGGATTGTAGCCCTGAAGAGTCCTGTATCGCCGCCTTGAGAGCTCAGAGACAGCGTCTCGTGGTCCTGGCGGGGCTGCGAGCTGCAGCTGAAGGAGGGTACAAACCTCAGGGCTGTTCATGGGGGAGGCAGAGGCAGAGGTTCTGCCGAGTCCCTCAGGAGAATAATGTCTGGAGAGGAGTCACTGGAGTCACTGGAGAGGAGCAGGGTGACCAGTCAGGCAGGACTGCAGCCATCCTTCCCTTGGTATGGTCAGCCAGAGTCCCAAGAGACGAGGCAGAGCTCAGCTTGCTTGATGTGACTGCTCTGGACCAGCTCATGAGAGTAAAGACGTGTTGTGTTCATCACCAGTTCGGATTCTCGCTGTTCTGTGGTGGCTGTCACCTCATTTCTTCCAGTGTGGGCAAGAAGGGGGTGGTTCAGAAATAATTAATCACACAGGGCTGAGTAAGAAGCAGAAAGTTCTGCAGAGAAGAAGCACCAGAAGCAAAACTGAGTAGATGGGAAAGATGTGAATGGAAATTTTACCTTCTGTTGGAACCATTTTGGTGATCAGAAGGTTGACACCAAAGAAAGGAAATATGGGGAAAACTCCTGTGGTTTGGTAAGAACCGTATTCAGAAATTAGAAAATCAATATACAGAAAAGCAAAAACGTTTGGGGATTGCTATCAAATGAGAAGAACCCCAAAAGACAGGTGCAAGTATGAGTGATGCCCATGTTTGGGCCTTATTTGGATGGTGTTGCAGTAAGATTCGTGTGGCTGGTTCTTCTGAGCTCCTCTGCAAAGCTCAGCCTGGCAAAAGGCTCCACCACCCCCAGCAGGGAAGGTGTTGCTAGAGCTGGCTGAGATGGAGGATAGTTGGACTGTGGGATGTGAACCTTCAGGGGCGCTCCTGTGCAAGGCAGGGAGGTTCTTCAAACTTCCAGATCTATTTCTGCTTTTCCCAGCTTGTTTCTTGCTTCTTGGCGGGTCCGGTTCCTTTTCTGTAATGGAACAGTGCTGGATCGCTGGCATGTTCTCGCTCCGTGTAGCCGCTTACAGAATCACACGCACAAGTGATCTCAGGCTTTTCCTACCGAGATCCTTGTAGCAGAAATTGTGTAATGGAACAGTGATGGATCGCTGGAATGTGCTCGCTCCGTGTAGCCGCTTACAGAATCACACGCACAAGTGATCTCAGGCTTTTCCTACCGAGATCCTTGTAGCAGAAATTGTGCCATTGATTTTCTGGCATCCCACGAGCAATATTTGTTTTCACCTTTGCCAATGGCATATACTCTTCGGTACAACGGCCGTGCACATCACTTCGCCATTCGTCGGGTGACTAAGAGAGACTTGGAGCTGTTCTGCACCTGCACATCTGGAAGGGTGTGGAAGACCACTCCATGCAGCCGAAAAGGCAGAGGGCATTTGCACAGCCAGCCTTTGGTAACGGGCCTAGAATATGGCCAGAAACGAAAACAGGCAATTTTATGCTTGCAAAAAACCCCTATCCTGATTATTTTAATGTCCACGAGAAATCAGGGCCTCTGTTTTAGCTCTTATTTGAAAGATGGCGACTCCGATTCAACCAGGCAGCTCGATGTGCTGCAGCGCCAAAGTCGAGGAGAGAAACCTCCACTCCGGTGCCTGCGGCAATGCGCAACCTGCTCACCTTGCTGGCGTTGATACAGTGGAGTTCTGCTGCTGGCTGCAGAATTTATCAGCAGCGCGGGATCCAAAAACCCCATCTGGGGGGATTCTGGTGGGTCTGCTGCTCACCCGAGACCTTTTGCTTCCCTATGGGTCTTCTAAACCACCCCAGATATTTCAGTCTAGTCAAGGTCCACACCTTGCCCTGAGCAAGGGCAGGGGAGATGTTTACTGACAGGGCTTCCCAGAGGATGAGATGGGCGGTGTGTTCCTGTGGCCTCCAGAAGCTGGCTGGCCAAAGCGTTCAGGATGGCAGAAACTTCTGCAGCCATTTGAAAGCTTTGTCAGAATAGACCGTCCTGCAGGCAAATGTGGGTCTGAGGCTTCTGCATCCTGCCCCAACTCTGGAAGGTGAATGCAGCTCGTCAGGAGACTTTTTAGCCTCTGGGTCTCTTTGCAGGGCCTCAGCAGTAACCCCAGGGCCCATCCCAAGACACATGGGCTGAGTCACTGCTGCTAGTGCTGCCCCACTGTCCGTCCCCCTGCCAGGGCTTCCCCTTCTCTTTGCTCTGGGTAGGTGACACTTCAGGTCAGGTCCATGGTCACCGCCCTCTGTGGCCCTTGGGATGTCTCTGCATGCAGGGGCTGAGTGTGCAGTGCCATGGGTGACTTCTTCCCAGGGTAAACCAGGTGCTGCACCGGTCTTTGTATCACCAGAAAACTGGGCAAAGCAAAGGAGATTTCAGTTGAGTGTCTGAGTTTTGGAAGAGCTTCCTCAGGAAGAAGCTACCTGTGGACAGCCCGGAGCCTGGCAGGGACCTCTCCGGGCTGAGGCACTCGACCTTGGCTGAGAGGATTGGAAACAAAGTCCGGGAAGACAAGGATGGGAAGACAAGGTCTGATTGGTCCAGTGGGGCTCCCCTTTTAAGCACCTCTTGCTCTTTCTGGTTTGTTTTTCAGGCTGAAGCACTCAAACCTCTCTGTCCCCACACTCCATGCTCCATCGGTGCCTGTGTCGCCCTCAGCCTGACCCCACTGCCCTGGGCCGCTCAGACCCTCTGTGCACTGTGGCAGCTCAGGGGAGAGGAGGTGAGACAAAGCATGGTGGACCCGAGCTCCACCTGGTTTCTCCTTCATCCTGTTGCCTTGGGCTCTGCTGCCTCCCACCCACGTCCATCCTTTCACCCTCTCATTTCCCCTGTTACGTCCCAGCTTGTTTCCCTCTTCCCTCGCCCCATCCTTCCTCTTGCCAAGCAGCGCTCTGCCCCGTGCCTGCTCACAGCCAGTGAGATGGTTCTGCAGACTGAAGACAATCTTGCCAAGAACAGCATTTTGCTGTCCCCGGATGGCCTTTCTTTATCTGGCAACCTTGCAAAACCTGGTTAATATATCCACAAATAAAAATGTGCGTAACGGGACATATATTGAGAGAACTGGCTACATCCTCAGTGGGTGTAAGTCAGTGTGGCATCATGGGCTTCCAAGGGGTTATCCTGATTTATACCCACTGAGCTCAGGCCAAACATTTACATTTACAGTGCACAGACATGATAAAATGAAATAGAAACAAAATACTAGACCTGATTCCATCCTAAAGCTTTATGTGAGCCATAAATGGGTTTGAAATAAATCATAGACCTCGCTGGGGTCTTATAAGTCACACCACTTGGCTTCCAGAGGAGTGTGGTGCAAAGCCAATAGCTCACCTCGTTGCTTAATCACGTGGAGATGTGTTACTCTGCGGAGGTGTCATCCATACCAAGCACCGACGGCCTCGGCTGAGGAGTCAAGCACCCCAAAGTCGGGGGATGCTGGAATTAGGACTGCACTGGGGATAAAACTTACTTTTCCTGGTCCGTCTGAGCTGTGAAATACCCTCTAGCCGCAGACACGTTGGGTTTTCCACATCTCACTCATCTTTTGTGGCTTCATTTTGTTTTCCAGATTTTACAGTTTATGGGAAATTGCTTTAGACATTGAGGCACTAAAGAGCATTTCCCTTGGCCCTGATCTACCACCATGTTAGACTTTGGATTCATGCTGGGGGCACCTGACATTACCGGTGTTCAAAGAGAAAAAGTCAGCAGCTGAACTATTCCTCATGTTGACTCCCGGGCCGTTTAAAACAAGGTTGTGTTAATTTAAAAAGTACATATACCCCTAGGCAGGGAGCATGGGCTGACAGGGCTGGTGGGACATGTGAGACAGTGTGGGTTGGTGGGATGGGTGCAGTCAGGAGTAACTCAAAGCAGAGTTACAGGGGCTCTTGTCCTCAGTGCAGTCTGTGGCAACGCTGGGTGTTCTGGGGCTTGCAGAACAGAGTATGTGTTTCCTCTCCTGTTTTAAAGAGTTTTCCTCAGGTCCTGCCATGGTTGCAGGGTGCACGGTGCTGGGTCACCCTCGGCATTTGTGCTCCCTTCTGCAGCTGCCGTGCAGAAAGGCAGCTTATTGGCTCAGAGGTGATGCCTTTTGCAAGCGTTTGTGGTGGCTTCTCCTTAGTGATGTTTGGGTGACCTTGAAATGCTCAACAAAATCCTTCCCGACAGGCTGCAAAAATCCGGGGGATGAGGTCACTTCTGGTGAAGGGAATTCTGCTGGTCAGTTGTGTCCTGTGCCCCTCTATGATCCCTCCTGCTTCTTGCTAGTGGCTGCTGCCTGGACTTCCAGATGACTCAGGAAAAGCATCTGGGTGGTGCATTCACAAGCCTTGGTGCAGGGTGTACCCAGGCAGCTCCAGCAGCCCACGGGCCGGCTGCCAGGCTTTACCCAGCAGCTCCTGCTGCGTGCTGCAGCCACCCTGTTTTCTTCGATACAGCAACCTAGCTTGGGAGTTTTCATCTGACCTTGCCAGAGCCACTGGGACCCAAGTTCAGGGAGGGGCATGTGTGCTCTGGACCCCAGCTGCACCAGCAGACGGAGGTGGGGGGCATGAATGTGTCCCACCTCCATGGTACCCAATTGCAGGGATGGATGTGTGGCTCACCCGGCACCTGCAGCATCTCCACCAAGCCCCTGCCTCTTCCTGTCTGAGTTTTTAGTGGTCCAGGTTACACTCTGAATGGGACGCAAAGGGCATCCTGGAACTGGGAGCGTGACGAGGCTCTTTACCCCAAACCTCTGGGATCTCTGTTTACTAAGACAAAAAAAGAAAAAATGATGCAAACTTACATGACAAGCCAAATCCTGGGATTTATTGCTGCCTCCTGAGGGATTAGAGCTGCAGGAAGGAGCTGAGGCTGTGTTTTCTTTCTGCTGGGTGATTGCAGTGGGTACCGTCTCTTCTCAGCCCTCCCCGACAAGCGCTTCTTCTTTGCTTCTTGCATCTAAGCTGTGTGATAAATTGCTGGGGTGAGCCCATAGACCTTTGCAGCAGCTGAAGTCACGGTGTGGTTTTGTCACTTCCCAAAGTGCCTGCCAAAGAGGAACAGAGCCTTCCCGTGGCCGTGTGTGGCCGCACCCCTGGCCCGGGGCTCTTTGCTGGTTCTGGTGCTTCCCAGTGCCTGTCACACTTGTCTGTCCCTGCCATGGTGGCAGCACCTCTTTGCCATGGCACGGTCGGGGTGTCCTGGGATTGCCCTGTCCAGGCTCTTCTGGCCCCATTTGTGGGCTACGTGGGTCTTTCTCAAAGGGATGGGCTCAGCGCCTGCCCCTCCACAACTTTCAGGCACTGCTGCATGCAGAGGAACCACTGATTTGTGTCTCTTGCCTCCTCTCAATGCTGCACTGCCCAGCACAGGGACTGTCCCCTTCGGTGTCTGCAGAACAACAGGCAGACATATGGCTCCTTGGCGGAGCTGGGCATTATTATCATATCAATATCCCATTACGACAATGAAACCCAAGGCGGGAAGCCGAGGGCTGCCGTGGAACAAAGCCTGCCAGATGCAGCCAATTCCTTTAATACCACTCTTGACAGGATCACAGGGCGCACGGCACAGCGTTTCTGCTGCTCCAGAGTCACCCTCCACCCCTTCGTGGAACGCTCGTCATGAACCCGCACACATGTCTGCACATCTCATTATCTGCCAGTGCACCTCCATCCACCCCAATGGAGACAACGAAGGGCAGCGTGTGACTCGCTGGCTGGGCTGGGTGGTGACGGTGGCAGAGCTGTCACTGTATTTTTAACAAGTCTTTATTCTCTCAGCCCGTCATTCACATGTGATGCACTTCATAAGTGGTTTTCCCCCAAGGTTCTCCTTGTCTCCTCTCACCTTGATCCCACCAACCCACAGCACCTCTCCTGTCACTGCCAGGGAGCATTGTCCTCACTCCCCGTGCAGTCCTCCACCCTCTTGCTAAACCAGCCGGCGTCTTGGCTCCTTCCCCGACACCATTACGGAGTCAGGAGGCAGAGGGACTGCAGCAAATGTGCTGGGGCTTAGCTCGGATAAAACATTGGCTGGAAAACCTCACAAAACTTTCCTGGCAAAGTGTCAGACGTCCTTGGTTTGAGGGCTGCATGGTCAGCTAGAGAAGGAGCAGCAGTCCCCAAAGAGGGAGCGTCTCTGTAGCCAAGGACCAGCACAGGGGTGGGTGCAGGCTGGATTTCACTGGGCAGGCAGGACGAGCGCCAGCCTCGTTAGCATGATCATCCTGCAGTTTATCTGTGCTACAGCACTGCTCGAGGCGGGTGGGGGGTGAGGCGCCATGGGAATGCCTGCCAGGGTGCAGGGCTGGATTTGGACTGGCCAAGGACAGTCTGTCTTTGGGAGACGGATCCGAGGATGTGGCTGAGGCACAAAAGCTGCCAAAAAAACCCCAGATGGGCAGACACGCTGCGTCCAGCAGCTCTTGAGTTTGGGTGCTCTTGGAGCCACCTGAGAGCAGCCCTCAGTCCTTGCGCACATACTACAGAAGTGAACAAGGAGAGCCTGAGACAAAGGAACGTGGTGGCCATAGGTGTTTGGCCACACTCAGGCTGGTCCATGAAAGGTGAGGAGATCCCAGGCCAAAGTGTAGATCTCTGCGGCTGTCCTAAAGACAGCGGAAAGAGGCTGAAATATCTCATGAAGGACCTTCCTCCCAATTTTTTTTTTGGCCCAGAAGGACTCTCTGAGCCTCTCCTTAGGGAAGGCAACCTGAGAGATTAGACCTAGATGGTCCCAAACATTCTCCTTCTCTTCAGAAGTAGGGGAGAAACAGCTCGGAAGCACAAAACCCCTAAGAGGGAAGAAAGACTCAGTGTGTGATAAACCAGCACGTCAAAAGGATCAGAGGGGGCACTTAAATGTGTCTCAGAGAGCACAAATGTGGTAGGGCTGCTATGGGAGGAGGTGGAAAATAGCCATCAGCAGGCAATGGCCAAGAACGGCTGGAGAGGAGTAGTTTCTTGGTCCAAGGCTGGGGAGGACACAACCAGTGTGGACCAGCACAAGGGCTGTGGTCCCTGGTAAAGCCCTAGCGTGGGAAGTCCCTGGGGGTGCTGAGTTATCTCACCTCTGGGAGTTTAGGGTAGATATTTAGGAAGGGCTGAACATCCCTGGGAGCCCAAATAGCACGACGCAGTTTCAGCTCGATCCAGGCTGTCAGGAGAGCTGGGAGAAGCAGCAGAAGGGTGCCAAGGCAAAGCGGCAGTTGGGTTTCAGAGGTGTGGTGTGAAAAGGCACTTCAAACCCACCAATCTTACGTGGCCCAGGGCTTTGTGATCGTCTGTGGTCACTGAGCATCAGGCATAGAGTGATGAAACCCAAGATGAATCCTTTTTATTTAAAGATAAAGCAGAAGGACTCGTTCCCCCCCAAGTACTCAGTAAACAAACAGCCTGGAGAGGAAAGGAGCCGAGTTCAGATGGTGTAACGTGATCCAGGGGGGACCAGGCTGATTTGGAGAAAGCTCCATCAATGCGTTTTAGCAAATCAGTGCATCCCATTTGGCCTGGCTTTCCTCAAGCAGGTCGCTGGTTAATCTGACACAGGCAATGAGCCACTTTCTTCCTTTTTATCCTTTGATTTTGCTTTTCCAGCAGTTGTGGGTTTGCAGCCAGCATGATGAAAGGGTATTTATTGGTGGCACCTGAAAGCATTCTGTTCCGAGAGGTGTCTGCTTCATTTCGAACACATCGGGATGTCCCTAAGTCCCTGGCAATGGGAAGTTGGGCATTGTGAACTTTGGAATAAATGTTTATTAGTTCTCTAATAGGGCCGTGGCGAAGCCAAATTTTAAAAGCTGAGGTAAAATGTCCGATTAGAATCATCTCCGTCAGCAATGAATGGTGAAAATGCCTGTATGACTTGTGCAAATGAATCGTTGCAATTGAAAGTTTTGCAAGCAGGAAAATTCTCACAAGTCTCCGAAAGAGGGAAGAAAATCATAGAATCACAGGATGGTTTGGGTTGGAAAGACCTTAAAGATCACTAGACCGTGTTGCTCAAAGCTCTGTCCAACCTGGCCTTGAGCACTTCCAGGGATGGGGCATCCACAGCTTCTCTGGGCAGCCTGGGCCAGTGTCTCACCACCCTCACAGGGAGGAACTTTTTCCTAATATCTAATCTAAGTCTTCCCTCTTTCAGTTTGAAACCATCCCTACAACTCCTGATCTTTCCTGTAGCCCCCTTGAAGCACTGAGAGGCTGCACTAAGGCCTCCCAGAGCCTTCTCTTCTCCAGGCTGAAGAATCCCAGCTCTCAGCCTGTCCTCCTAGGGAAGGTGCTCCAGCCCCCGATCATATTTGTGGCTTCCTCTGGACCTGCTCAAGCGGGTCCTTGTCTTACGCTGGGGCCCCCAGAGCTGCTGCGGGACTCCAGGTAGGGTCTCAGCAGAACACAGTTAGAGGGGGAGAATCATCTGCCTTGACCTGCTGGCCACGCTGCTGGGGATGAGCCCAGGACACGGCTGGCTTCTGGGTTGTGAGTGCACATTGCCAGCTCACACACAGTTTTTTATCCACCAGGACCCCCAAATCCTTCTCTCAATCCAATCATCCCCCAGCCTGCAATTGTGCTTGGGATTCCCCTAAACCATGCTGGCCGTCAGCAGTCACCTCCTTGTTTTCCATGTGCATTAGCATAGTTTCCAGGAGGATCTGCTCCATGATCTTGCCGGTCACAGAGGTGAGTCTGACCAGTTTGTAATTCTCTGTTGTTCCTTTTTTCCCTTCT
>NW_010404374.1:74778-83737 GCF_000710305.1 Buceros rhinoceros silvestris | reverse complement strand
CCTGGACTGCCACAACTTCTCAAACATCATGGATAATGGCTGAGCTGCTTCATCTGCCAGTTCCCTCAGGACCCGCAGATGCATCTCAGCAGGTCCCATGACACATAAGGACCTTCAGGTTCCTTAGATGGTCTCGAACATCTCACTCTCCTCCTATAGTGGCTGGTTCTTCTCCCAGTCCCTGCCTTCGCTTTCTGTGACTCAGGTGTGTGGCTGGAGCCCTTGCCTTGTGAAGACTGAGGCAAAAAAATCGTTGAGTACCTCAGCCTTCCTGAGTAACCAGGTCTCCTGTTTTCCTCCAGAGACAGCCCACGTTTTCCCTAATCTTCCTTTTATCACCAATGCACCTGTAGAAGCTTTTCTGGTTGCCCTTGACGTCCCTGGCCAGATTCAATCCTGACAGGGCTTTGGCTTTCCTCATCTGATCCCTGGCTGCTAGGACAATTTCTCTGCGTTCCTCCCAGGCTACGTGTCCTTGTTCCCATCCTCTGTACGATATTCCTCTGCTCTTCAGACATTTTTGGAACTTACAATTTTTTTTTTTGCACTCACCATCTTTGATCTCCTATTGTATCAGGAGCAAAACCAAAAATGATGTGCAGTTAAGAGCCTCACAAGAGCTGAAGCTGTATGAAGGGATTCAAAACAAATGGAGGATGCTCAGGCATGGTTTCACTGCCCATTTTGCTTCAAGAAACAGTTACCAGAAAAAAAAAAAAAAAAGTTCAAAGGCAGCTTTTCCTGACAATTGCTCACTCTGAAGCTCCTGAAGAGTTTCCCATTTTTCCGGCAAGTCAAGCGGAAGATGCTGAGTGCACCTGGCACAGTTCAGAAAATTGGGGAGTGCTGCACTCCACGCAGAAAATAAAACCCATGAGCAATGTGCTTTTAGGCAGAGGGCACACAAAAAGGACAAAATCATACGATTACTGGTGAGTGATGTAGGGAGAAGAGCCAATCTTGCAATTTCGGGGGCTTGCTGAGGCTCTGATAAAAGACAAGACTGTGGCTGAGATCTGAGGCGGAGGAGCCAGAGGGAGAAACGATGTATGGGAAGACCCAGCTGCAGCTCCTGATAGAACAGTCACAATTTGCCAAGCAAAAACATCTCCGTGACTGGAGGAGTTGGTCACTAAGGGGAAAAAAGAGGAGTCCAGATGTCTCCCGATGGGACTCGTGGTGGAAGGAAACCTTCCTCAGCGGGTGCTTTGCATGGCGCTGTATGGGACATCCTTGCGGAGCACGTTTACGCCTGCAGCACAAACCCAGGTGGGTGTCCTGAGCTTCTAGACACGTGTAGGCTGCATCTCTGATGACAGATTTTCACTTGCGAACTCCCAGGTAATGGATGATGAAGACAAATGGTCATGTTATGAAATTTAAAGTGAATTTTGCCTGTACAGCACAGCTGAAGTAAATGTGCTCATTCCCACGAAACGGCCAATCTGTCACATTAACCCCGGTCCTCATCATCTCTCCCATGGAGTCTAATCGTGGGAAACGGAGATCTGATTGTTTTAAAAAGCGAATTTATCACATCCTTAATTTTCACCTCATACGAGCAACCCGCTTTAATGTTTGTTTGTCTAGATCTCAGCCAGTGCTTTCCTGCAGATGAACCCGGCTCGGGCAGATGAGCTGCTTGGGCTGCAGCCGTGCGCCTGCACTGTTTGCTGGTGAGCGAAGCATCCCCAGTGCCCGCCGGTGCTGGGCACGTCAGATCACATTGAGCCGAGGCTCTCCTCACCATTTGCCTAAAAGCAAAGGGACCTCATGCCGGTTCCTGCTGCTCTTCATGTATTTTATCTGCAAGGCAATGGAGCAACTCCGGCCCTTTTCCACGCAGCCATGGACAAGAGACCTGCCTGCGATTTTGTTGATTGCTGTTAATCCTGTGATTTAGTTCCTCATCAGATGAAATCTGTGTTGATTTTCCTTCATTTTCTGTGACAGATTTTGGATTACAGACCTTCTTTCACGGGGCGCAGCAAAGTAAAATGTCAGCGTCTCGCCACCTCCTTCAGCTCCTTCTTGTCTCTGATGCAGTCAAAATTAATAAAGGCCAGATATCTCCTTGTTAGCTCACGGGACGCTGAGGGCACCTTGTCTGGTGTGATTAGTTTAGAGAGATTGTGTTTAACCCTCTGCAGCAGCGAGGGGAAACTCTCCACGGCTCTGGTGGTACATCCTCAGGCTCCTTCCCACACAGCACATAAATATTTCTGCTCCTGTCTTCCCTGCCTCATTATTAGCAATTTTATCATCGCTGTCTAATAACAGTCCTGCTGACTTGTTCTTTGATGAATCCTGTGCCTCCTTTCCCAGTGAGAAGTCACTGGTTGTGGCTATCTGCATCCCGAAGAGCTGGAGAGCTGCTTCTGGAGAGGTGCTCCCCAGACTGAGGTCCAGCCCCGTGCCTGCTCCTGCTCCACTCTCTGGAGCCCACTCCCAGAGTCCTTTGATGGGGCAGCTGCACAGACCTGGGCTGAAACTCCCCGGTTTTGCTCACCAGCTCCTCCTGCAGCACTGCAGGCTCCATCGTCCTGTCCCTTGCTGCTGCTTGGTCCCAGCTCAGCAGTGCGAAGGTGGTGGTTGTGGCTGAGGAAGCTGAGGGCCAGAGACCAGACTGCTGAAATCCGCTCCTGCCCAAAGGACGGATCTGAAGCCAGGTCAGAGTCTGGGGCTAGAGGAGCAGCTGCTGAGTGAATCAGAGTTTGCAGGAGCTGGGCCAAGCTGCTTTTCTCCCTGGCAGGTCCCTATGGCTAAGGAAAGGCTGCATGGGTCTGGAGATGTGCTCCTAAGCTGTGGGAGATCCCTGTGTTCACCATCAGCCCTGGCTCTTTGCCCAGCCCTGGAGAGCCTCTTCGCCCTCATCCACGCAAGGTCTGCATGTCCATGGGCTGGGGAGAGACAGAGATACGGCCCACACACTCTCCTCGTAGCCTGGCCAAGTGAATGTGCTGTGGGTGAGGGCTTTGGGTCCTGCAGGGCTTCTCCCTGACCCCAGGTTGGGGGTCTCCTCTATCCAGGACTTCGCCCATGCCGGGAAGGTAGTAATGAAATCCACTGCACACCGGCGTGTGGATCCCTTGCACAGTGCCAGCAAAAAAGATCTTTCCTTAAAAGGAAAATGTATTTAATGACAAATCTTAAAAATTTAATTTCTGGGGTAAAACAAGCCAGATTGGTCACTTGTAAAGTACCCTGCAGCACTGGTGGAGCTGGAATGAGGCACAGTGGGGCCTCAGGCTGGGAGATGGGCATGCCACAGTGGGGATCTCTGTGTGGACTGGGGACAGTGTGTGTCACAGACCCTGCCAGCCCCGGCACCGAGCTGTGTGTGGGCAGAGGGACCCCCGGTGTGAGGAGGGGTGGGGATGGCATTTTTGCCTCCTTCAGGAGGAGCATCCGGTGCTGTGCACTGGGTATGAAAAACCACAGTGAAATATCAGAGTTTTCCTAGGTTTGCAACCCAGGCTTCTCCTTCCCATCCCGTCTGCCAGGAGGCTGAGCTTTCTGTCTGCTCCGCCGCCGGCTCCCAGGGGCCACTCCATCACTTTTATATCTGTTTCCAAGGTGAATCGTCGTGTCATAAAGTTCACACAATTATTCTCTCCCTCACGCTCACCCGCGCTCCAGCCCCAGGTTTACCTTTGCTGGGAGCAGCGCTCGTTTCTCCCTGCCCCCCCTGCCCTGTGGCAGGCTCGGAGACAGAGGGAGCACGGAGCTTCTCCCCAGGGAAACCTCAGTCCTCCCGAGTGGTGGGGTGGCTGCACGCGGGGCAAGGGAACAGTTAAATGGCTTTTTATTCAGCGCGTATCTTCCCTGGAACAGGACCATTATTTCATAGCAACTTATTCCTTCCATTGAAACCCTCGAATAATTTCCCTTTATAATCAAACTTTTCTATCCCTAAATCAGTTTTATAACCACCTTGTTATACCTCGAAACTCAAAATGAAAAATTTCTGTTATAAGTAATCGGCTGTGCTGTGAATACTGAGCACACCAGCGGATTTCAGAGGACGGGTGAACAGGGACATCCTCTGCCACCTGCCTCGGGGAAGTGACTTGCTCGGTAGCTTCTCTTCTTCACTCCGGGATGTGGGGGGTTTGGTCTTTGCCAGGCTCTGGACCTGCTGGTGAGTTAGTGGGAGACACTGTGCCACTGCTCCAGGCTGTGTTTTTAAAAGCAGTGATTGCTCGGCCTGGGAGCTGTGGGGTGTGCATCAGCTTTCGAGCTCGGCTGTTCCCAAAGAGACAAATGCTAAACCAGGGTTAGCCCCAAGCTGAGTCCGCTGTGTCCTTCCACTGCGTCTCTGCCCACAGGACAGCTCCCGAGCAGGGCTGTGGCACTGCCGAGCCGCTACCCATCCACAGCTCTTCCCTGCCCTGTCCTAGGCCAGGGTCCACAGTGCCAGGTGCTGTGAAACCTCCACAACCTGGCGGAGGATCTTTGGTCTCAGCCGTGATTGATCAGTTCCAAATTGCACTGAGCTGACATGAGGTTGGGCTTGATCATTCTAAAGGTCTCTTCCAACCAAAACGATTCTGTGATTCTGCAAAAGTAGGAAAGACTTTGTCCCCCTAGTCTCCCCTTCTGGACATGGCAATGGTCTGGACATGCCTGCCTCCAGGAGAGCTCCAGCCTCTTCCTCATTTTTAGGTGTGTGTCAAGAAGGAGTTTGTTGCTGGCTTGCAGCCTGTGCGATGGTTTTATTTAGCAGATTCATAGGGCATAAAGCTGGAGAGATGCATTAGATCATGGCTCTTGATTTCCTGTAAATCACAGGCCATTATGTTTCTCCAGGTTCCTCACATAGTGCACCTGCTGACTTGGATTTGACTGAAACCCATCCTTCAGAGCGATCTCTTCAGGCCAATTCCAGCGGTGGTTAAACGCTTTCTGTCTCCAAAAGCGTCTAATTTATAATTCGAATGTTGCTGGCTTCAGCTCCCAGCTCCTGTTCTGCCTCTCGCAGCAGAGTCACAGAGTCTTTATTGCACGATATTTTCTCCCTGTGAAGGCGTTTAGGTGTAATGACGAAGTCACCTCTCAGTCTTCTGTTTTAAAACCTAACCAGCTTGAAGCCTTTAAATCTCTGCATGGAAGTTGTTCTTCCTGGCCCTTAAATCAACTTTGTAGCTTTTTTTCTGCACCTCTCTGCTCTTCCAACTCTTTTTTTTTTTTTTTTTTAATTTAAGCAAAGACCAGTACAAATACCGTAATTTAGCAGAACACGATGTTAAACTGAAGAGAGAATAATAGAGCAATCCTGGGCTCTAGTGAATGGCCCACACGCCTGCCACCCAAACAAATAATTACTGAGCGGTAAATGAGGTGCAGGCAGCTCATTTATCCCTGAGCTCCCTCAGCAGCTCTTGGTTGCCAGGAGACTGGTTGAGCTGGAAGGGACTGGGGAGCCCACTGGGCCAGTACCCATGCTCCGCACATCGAGCCCTCCTCTGTCCTCCCAGGCTCCAGCTGTTGGGGCTGTCACGGGAGTCTGCTGTGAACTCTTTGAGAGCACCTCCCCGTCAGCAGCCAGCACGTCCCTGTGACACCTGGACACACACAGCCCCAATGCTGGGTCTTCACTTTTGTA
The DNA here is from genome assembly GCF_000710305.1 of Buceros rhinoceros silvestris. Taxonomy (NCBI): domain Eukaryota; kingdom Metazoa; phylum Chordata; class Aves; order Bucerotiformes; family Bucerotidae; genus Buceros; species Buceros rhinoceros. The sequence continues at coordinate 78,132 of NW_010404374.1, read as the reverse complement.
TTATTTTACAAAAATGGCTTTTTTCCCAGGTACATCATCTCGGCCTGGGATGTACTGTCGCTTCTGACACGGAAACCTCTCGGGAAAGAGGTCATCCTCCTTCAGTGGAGCTGTGAAACGTAATCCTCTGTGAAGGTTTCCAACTGGCTGCTCAACCTGGTGCAGCCTTGTCCATGCCTGCAGATCATCCCCTACAGAAAGTGTCGCTGGAGACTCAAACCCAACTGCCCCTACTCACATTTCCAGCAAAGCCATGTCGAACACTCCTTTCCGCCGCCATGGAAATCCAAAGTCACCTTGTCCTGTTCCAGCAGGAAACTGGAAAAGCAAAGTGTGGCTGCTCCAGCCAGCTGCTGATGCTCCAAAGCAGCCTCCTTCAGGAGACCACAGCTCCCGCTCTACCCAAAAGCAGGTCTGACCTGTAACGCTCGCACTCCTTAGAGGGGACACCGTGGAAGATGGGCTCTCCAGCAGTAGAGATACTTTACACTGAGCTGGGGTATCTCTGCAGGAGATGTGCTCCAGATACACCTCAGGTGATGGGGCAGAAGTTTCTGTGTGCAGTTCCTTGCTGTGCCCAGGAGGTCAGACCTTACAAGCGGATCTGCAATCATAGCTTCTGACCTGGGCATCACACAAACTATTCAGACTAAATACGTTGCTGGAGGGACTCCTGAATCACGTGCTGCCCTCATATCGATGCTGAGGTTCAGACCACACCTGAGGTCTTTGTCCTCCTCAGATGCCCTGGGGGATGCAGGCAGAACACACAGGCAGGCATTGTGCAGAACTGCCCCCCAGTTTACGCATGCTGGCAATCTCCATGCAGAGCTACGTAGCTGCTCCCATGCTGCAAAGCTGTGTGTGGCTACAGCCGTGTGATGAGGAGTGAAGCCAAAGCCCGAGGACTCCCCCTCCATCCCACCTGCCGATGCTCTTGGGGCCATTGCCCTTAGCCCAGCTCTCGTTGGTGACTGGCAAGCAGTTTCCTTTAACAACAGCCTGAAATTTAGCCAAGGGAAACCTGAAGGCCTAAAGACTGCATGTTCCTCAGTGTCTGCTAGTACCAGGACAGCGAGCGGGACCGTTATCCACAACAGCTGAAGGCAGGTACTGTAATCGCAGTTAGCAAGCGTGACTGTTCGATTATTAAGGAGAGGAGAGAATATGAGAAAGAGAACACGAATGGCAAACAGTGGCTGCAGCCAACACCACTGCTGAGAGTGGTAATTGAGACGTGTGGGACAAGAGCACATGTGCCCGGAGGGTCCCGCTCCTCCTGCGAGCGGAGGACAAAGCCCACACTTTCCTGGAGCTGCTGGTGAGTGCTCCCTCACGCTTTTTAGGCAATTAAAGGAGCTTAGAGATGGGCACAATAGCGGAATTCAAGGGCTGGAGAATCCTCTTTGCATATCTCACTTAATCTAAATGGTATCTGCATATGCAGAGTGGAATAATCTCAGCCAAATCCAATGCAACCAAAGCAAGCATTTAAACCAGCTACTTAAAAGCGCTCGCTCAGAGTAGTGTTGAAAACCACCAAACGGCCAGATACAGAGAGTCCTAAATCCGAACGAAATCCCACTATTTCTCCCTGTTTACCAAGATCAGCCCATGTCTTTTCCCGAGGAGCACATGGTCTAAGCGAGTTGGTATTTAACAGGAGAAGCTGTTAATACCTTCAATTACAACAGCATTTCATTATCCCATTAAATTCATTATGAGAATACATTAACTCGGAGTCCTTGCCAGAACACCGACAACTTCCCATTGCTCACAGCGCCGGTGAAACAACGCAGTGTGTTGCATTAGAACCCGGTGTGTCATGACTCCTCTCTGTTCGCTGCTCTCCTCTTTAGCTCTCCGACCACGCTCACCTGAAACGCTGTGACTGCGTAAGCTGTGAGGAAAATGTCGTTTCTGTCATCCTTTCACTGGCTGGCTGCTTTGCCCCGCTCAGCTCACGGATGTGGAGTGCCTTTGTGTGTGGGGGATGTACCCTAATTACTTCTGGTGCTGTGGGGGGAGAGCCCTGGAGCATCTTTGGAGTGTTCACGTCTCCTCTGATTTAGGCAACTTTCTAAAACATCCCTTGAGTTCATCAGGAATTAAAAGGACTCGACATTTTCTTTGCTTGGGGACAAACCTCTGTTCTCTGGTTTCTCAGCGTAACTGCTCTTTTGGAGAAAATTAATTCTCAGAGAGTTTTGGAACAGAGTGATCATTGCTCATGACAGGCACTGCTGTCTTTTCTCTTCAAGCCTTTGGAGGTGACTCTTGTCCTGCTTTATACTGCGTTTATACTGAGACAGTAGATGCGAGCAGTGGAGGACGGTCCCCAAATGGCTGAGGGTGGCTGATTGCCACCCAAACGAGGCAGCCCAGGTACCACAGGTCTGTGAGCCAGGTGAGGCATCTGCCACATGGTTTGGAGCCCACTCAGAACGTTCTTGCGTTGAGATCCAATTCCAACATCTAATGGCCTGGCTACCCCGGTACACATCCATCTCGCACACCGAGAAGAAAAGCGATAGGAGTTATTACATGAGGATTACAAATGGAAGCAGATAATTTCTAAATAACCACCTCTGAAGGAAGGAACTTATCAAGGAAAAAGCACCCATAAATGTTTTGACCTTTAAGCAGAAACATGAATTTAGATGTAAGAAAGGTCTCCTGCAATACATTCTCCAGTGCTAAATGTTCTACTTAACGTTTGAGGAGTAAGGATGTTAGCATGCTTATGAAACGGATTCATTTTAATGAGAGTTGTTTTCAAGCTGCACAGAATATTCTTGAAAGGAAGGATTTTTTTTTTTCCAAGCCTGGGTAAAAGTTGTTTTACTTTTCTGCTGTAGTTTACAGCTTCTTGTGAGGATCCCTGGGGTCATCCTTTGTGCTCCTAAATAAAGAACTTCTCTTCCTAAAGACAGACTCTTCTAAATCTTAGATGTCTGGGAGAATTTTTCTCTTGGTATCATGCTTCTGCTGTGTTTGAGTAGCATCTTGCTTTTAAGAGGGCAATCATGGAATTATTTGCTTCTGACCCGAAATTTCTTGTGGCACCATTAGTCCCTCGCGGTACATTGACACCGTGCAATTAAAGACCCTGGCATAAAACGTGTAGCGTTATTGTCAGGAGCCGTGCCTTGTACAGAGGTTTTTTGTTTGCTTTCAAACGACAGCACAAAGGACAGCAGGATAGACAGCCTCAGCGAGGCGGAGGTACGGAGAGCAGAACCAGAGCCTGGGTGGGTTCCGGAGGGACACGGTGTGGTGCAGAGAGTGAAGGTGCGCTGCCTGCGCTGCCTCAGACCTGCTGGCACAGATCCCACCCTGCCCCAGCAGTGGTAA
>NW_010404374.1:74228-74635 GCF_000710305.1 Buceros rhinoceros silvestris | reverse complement strand
TCTTTCCCTTCGGATGCCTTCCACAAGGCTTGTGTTGGTGCCGGCCCCTCCACGACTCAGACAGGCGATGGGTCCAGCCCGCCTGAGCCCTTGCGTAGCTCCTGTCCTACCCGCTGTGGCTGATGCTGGGGTTGCAGGCCCGTGGCTGCCATCGCCTCCGACTGTGGCTCACAGACCCGCTGCCCTCATGAGGCTGCAGGGACAGACAGCCTTTTGGGAACTGCTACATCACACAGCGCCTCGTGCTGTGGGAGGAGCAGAGAGGTGGTGGACCCTCGGTGTGGTCCCCAAGACCCCAGTCTTGAGGGCTGGGCCAAGGATGACCATGCAGTGCCAGGCACACAGGGGCCACTTCACGTACTGGCAGTGCTGGATGGGGAGGACCCACCCCCCACTGCCAGGGCCTC
>NW_010404374.1:73677-74184 GCF_000710305.1 Buceros rhinoceros silvestris | reverse complement strand
GGTCTTGAGGGCTGGGCCAAGGATGACCATGCAGTGCCAGGCACGCAGGGTCCGCTTCACGTACTGGCAGTGCTGGATGGGGAGGACCCCACTCCTACTGCCAGGGTCTACCAAAGCTGTGCTAACGTCCTCCTCTCACCCCAGTCCCTTCCAGCACCACCCCTTCTCTTCCAACGCAGGTGCGCAGGGGATGTGCTGCTCACCCCCAACTGCCCCAGCAGCAAGACAGAGGGTTTGGGCTCTCAGCCCATTCCTGCACAGTTGGCACAGCACGAGGAGCCCCTCACTCCTTCCCACCACTCCTGGCAGACTGTTCCTGCCACCAGCAGATGACACATCCACAGACTTCATTTACAGCAGTGTGAAGCCACTGGCTGAGCTGGAACCAGCTGTGGGATCCACTGTCGAGGGGGTTCAGCCTGGAGCAGAGGAGGCTGCAGGGAGACCTTAGTGCGGCCTGTCATGCTGCAAGGGGCTGTGCGAGAGCTGCGGAGGGGCTGTTCAGCA
>NW_010404374.1:59996-73539 GCF_000710305.1 Buceros rhinoceros silvestris | reverse complement strand
GAGAAGGGAAAGACTGTGGACACTGGGGGTGGTGAGAGCCTGGCCCAGGCTGCCCCGAGAGGTGGGAGCAGCCCCACCGCTGGCCCCATGGCAGGTCAGGTTGGCCCCTGGGGCTCTGAGCCCCCTGCTCTGGGTGCAGATGTCCCTGCTCCCTGCAGGGGTTGGGCTGGGGGAGCTCTGAAGGTCCCTTCGGCCCAAACCATTCCACCGTTCCATGGTTCTTGGCTTTCGAGCCTCAGACATCCCTGAGCTCTGTCCTGCTCTGGCCATTTAACCCTTGCCTGGTTTCATTCCCCGCAGTACCCAGCTGATTCCTTCCCCGGTGCCCCATCAGCTCCCTACTGCCCGGGTGTCCTGGTGATGCTCTGAGGTGAACCTGGCACACAGAAATGAGCAGAACAAGGCATGTGCTGCCAGCTGGTTAGCAGAGACGTGCAGCTCCCAAGGGCTGATGCTATTGGCTTCCAACGACATTAATGAAAAGCCACCGCCATAACGAACCCAGTGGCTTGAAAGATGTTTTCCAGCGACATGGGCACGTTTTCCCTCTTCAGCTGGTGTTTCCCTGCTGCGTTCTCACCTGTGGTTATCAGTCAGAGGGGAGCTGCTGGGGCATGCGTCAGAACTTCACAGCTCATTGCTGCAGCGCCTGTCAGTGGTAATTGCTCCTTCAAACCGTGACAACATTTAAATTTATTTCTCCACTGAGCATCTCGCTTGCCTGCACCGCCCCATTGCTGGGTGGCCGGCTGCCTTGCTGGGATAGTTTGGGGTGGCTGCTCTGCGGTGCTGGGCTGGACACCAGCAGTTGGGTAGCTTTGGGCTGACCCAGGAGCTGGGTTCAGCGAGGAGCCTGCGCAGAGCCAGAGCTGCTCCACAGCCTTTGGGATAAGCAACCATGTAAATAGGAGTCAGATTTCCTCTTCTACCACAAACCCAAGCGTAACAGATGTGCCAGGCCAGTTTGCCTGGCAATGGGGGCTGCAAGCCTTTTCTTGTGGTGGGTGCAATGATACCCACTTAGTCTGCCGCTGTGGAGAAGTGTCCGAATCCCACCAGCTCCGAGGGAATAAACCCCACTGTATCGCCCCCATCACTGAGGGGCCCAGTCAGGATTGGACCCTTCATCCCGGATCACCACTTTCAACACAGCCATCTGGGAGAGGCCCAGAGGCCACTGCAGCAGCTGGGAGCAGGGTGGGGCGTTGTTCCTATTGACATTGCTGGTGTCTGACCATCCCAGGAGAGCTGAGGTCCACCTCCGGAGCAGAGCAGCCATGACTTTCAGCTAGTGGAACCATGGGTCCAGACAAAGAGGAGTTGGGGGACATACAGATGGCATGGGGCTGAGCAGGCTGGAAGTCTGATTGGGGGATAGGAGAATGTGGGATAGGAGAAGGAAAGTCTGCGTGAACGGACCATCAGGAAAGACTGGGCTGTAGAAGATGACATAGGAGGGAGGTGAGTGCTAGGAGCAGATGCTGCAGCAGGTGGGAAGCTGGGGAATGAGGTGGAGGGGACGGTTGGGCTGTGCAGGAGGGATGGAAGTACCAGAGGTGAGAGGGGAGCTGTGGACCTGCCTACCCCTGTGAGCCCTGCCCTCTGCAGACCCCGTGTCCTCTGCCTGCCCATTCCGTTGGCAGAGGTCCCACCCTGGATCCACACTCACTCTGTGCCTCCCATGGGGAGGGATTGCCATGGCCGTTGTCTCTGCAGACTCAGTAACACCTCGTGCCTGCCCGTGAAGGCACGGTTGTGCTGAGTTCAAAGCATTTGCACCCCCAGCCTTTCGAGGGGGACCAGGCAGCAACGACACGGTGTGTCAAGTATCCAGAATCAGGCAAAAGGTGCCATTTGTGCCGCGCAATCTAGGGCATGAATAAGAGCCTCTGACATGTCCTAATTGGGGTGCCAGGAGCGTCTCAGCAGTTCTGAGACAGTTCCGTGGTTCGGTGTAAATGCCTCATCACAGGGGTAATGAATTCTAATTATCAGCTGTGCTCCGGCTGCCTCCCGAACCCGTAATATTTTGTGGCATGTGACACTAGAACGAAAATATATGAATAACAATTTTTCATTTAAATTACTAGCTCTATGATCAACTTTTTGTAGTATTATGAGGTTTGGGGTAAATACTCTATAAATATGTAAATAACTTGAGATGTTGTTGCATTAGGTAATTGCGGGAGGACACGATTTGTGATACAGATGAGCCAGGAGCCGATGCGCTCCCAGACCCTCTTTCTTTTGGGTGTGTGGCTGTGACTGGCTGGTTCTTGCACTTGCTTCCCAGTGTCTGGAGTCCCTGGGATGATCCTGGGTGCAGAGCTGGAGGCCTGCGGGGTCACTGGGTCCAGTCCTGCTGTTCTTGTGGGATGAAATCTTCTAAGAAACTTCTTGCTTCTTCTGGCTCCTGATGGCAGGTGGCCCCAGGCTGATGGGATCCACCAAGCCCAAAGGGAAGATGTGAGCAGGAAATCCAATAATTTTCACATCAGCCAAAACTCAAGACATTTGGCCTGACCCTGAAAAAAATGCTTAATATGTTTTTGCTTTTTCTTTATTTGTTTCCTTTGACTATTTCTGACTCTACCCAGTTCAAAATAAGGCAGAGGTGGTAAATGAGGCAGCAGGTGTCCAGTTTCAAAAGCTCCTATTTCCACTGTTCTTTTCCAGATGGGTTTGACCACGAAACCCTCCCTTGTCATGTTGTGGCAGGATCTGCCAAGGCCAACCTGGTCCTTCACGCACATGAGGTCTCATGCGTGGATTCAGGACTAAGGGCTGGGCTAGTGAGCCTGGACACTGACCATGCTTTGCATGTCTCCTGCAGACATTTCCATGGGGATAGTGCAGCACCAGGGGCTGCTGAGGTGTGGGGAGGAGCTACAGGGACAGGACTGGACACACTGACCCCCAGCTGGGTCCTTCTGCCATCACCCGAGAGAGGATCATCTTCTCTGCAGATGGTTCCTGAGCCCTTCTTCAGCAATGTGGTCCACCACTAGCTCTCCCTGTCCCAAGCAGATGGTCTCTGGGTCATGCGAGGAAGGTGCCCTGGGCAGGATGCCTCAGTCGTGTCTTGCTCTTGCCTGTGGAACATGAGCATTGCCATCGCAGGTCTGGGGGAAGGCAGGGAAACCTGGCCAGAGGTTCATGGCATGTCCTTCTCCACCACCTGAAGAAAGAAACTGCCCTCTCGTGGTCCTGTGGGAGGAGGTGGAATGTTCTGTTCTGAGTCAGTTTTTACAGTGGAAATACTAGAGAACTCAAGAATTAAAACGTGAAGGAGAACAGAGTGTCTGCACCAGGGAGAGGTGAAGGCAGTAGCACTCTTATTAGGAAAATGTTATTTCTGGAAGAAAATAGCATGAGTGCAATCTCCTGGCAGGTTTGGGAGTGGCAAGAGGATTTCCCCACGTGATGATGGGCTGGAGTGGTGAGAGAGAGATTACGAGAGCCACGGCAGCCGCCTGCCCATCACCACCAGTGCTGTGCTCTGTGCACTGCGCTGCCTTTGCGTCTGAGCCAGACCTGGTTCTTGCTGCCAGCTCTGCCATGGCTGGGTAAGAGCAACCCACTTGGGCAGGAGCTCTTCAGGGTCCACCTGGAGCCCACGTTCAACCTCTGAAGCTTCACAGCCTCTGCCACGACCTTTCCTTCCCAGTCACCAAGACATCGAGGGGATGGGACTCCACAGCTCCCAGTGCAGTGGGCAGGGAGATCCTGCACTCATGAGCAGGGCCTGTTCCCTCACAGCATTGTGCCTCTGTGTGCTCACACGTGGGCATGGCAGCTGGAGGACTTCACGGCATTGCTTGATCTCCTGAAGCTCCCAGCAGATGCTGCCACAGGGTCATCTCACCCCCTTGCAGATGTGGCCTCTTTGCTGCCCCCAGGACCTGGGGGTACTCAAGGTCTGTCTCTGCACACTGTGCCTTCTAAGCAAGGGTGTTTGGATGCTCCCTGCTCCCCTGACACCTCCTTGTGCCTGGGGCATGGTGCCCTCACCACTCTTCTGCTACCTCCCCTCCCTTATAAAGACGGTCGGTCTGGGACAGGCACCATCCCCTCTCTCACAGGAGTCATCCCCGGGTGCTCATTTGGGCTCTGCCCTGGGAAGAGGTGTCCAGGACATGCTGGCTGATGAGCTCCCCGTCCTTCAGAGGGGATGGGGCCACAGGAAAGGAGCAGATTGGCTCCGAGCCTGTGTGTGTCTTGCAGGCTGTCCTCAGGCTTTTGCTGTGGGTGGAAAAAGGCCAGTGGCATGACCTGTACAATGCCATCAGCGTCGGCGGCTGCCTGCAGAGCTGCTGGCCGGGGGACAATGGGACGGTTCATCTCCAAGCTGACTGGCCTGATGCTGTCACAGATCATGAATGTGTGGAGGTCACTGTGTCTGCTGGAGCAGAGCTGCTGGTCATGTGTAGCGTGAGGAGCCCTGGGGGTTAGTGAGGAAACAACGGCAGGGGCCTCCCCGGGATGGACTTGCATGGCAATCTGCCCTTGCCCTGGACCAGCAGGGACCAGCAGGGACCAGCAGGGACCAGCAGGGACCAGCAGGGACCAGCAGGGACCAGCAGGGACCAGCAGGGACCAGCAGGGACCAGCAGGGACCAGCAGGGACCAGCAGGGACCAGCAGGGACCAGCAGGGACCAGCAGGGACCAGCAGGCAGCTGTGCTTGAGGGGAAGGAGGGGAGCAGGGGCTGTGCCAGGGGATGCTCTGCCTGTGACAGGGCTGCAGGTACCCCTGGCAGCAGCAAGGTGCTGCACAGGGCCCACGACCAGATCGAACTGCGTGTGCCCACCACTCCTGGCAGACTAAGACAGAGGGACTCTGCACTGATTAATTATTCAGGTTAGAATACAAAGGGGTTTAAAATACTGGAAAATGGTGACTTGATGAGTGTCTCCGGAGGAGGCAGCACTCTCGCCAGGACTCTCTCTGGTTTGGGTGGCCCACGGCCAAGTGCAGCCTCCTACAGTCGGAGAGGCTGAGAGGGGAGAAACCCGCAGCCCCAGCCCCTTCCTTCTCTTGCTGGGAGAAGCAAACCAGCATCACTTTTCCCTTCTCTCTGCCCAAGCTTTGTAAGCAGCTCGGAGTGTGACTGGAAACACAATGGAGCTGGGAGAGGGAATCCCACCATCGCCCGGCACAGCCTCACAAGAGGGAATAATTGATGAAGCTGAGCCCTGTGAAGAGAAAGCAGAGGCTGTTACCGTCACAGATACTTCAGCACAGATGCCACAGAAGAAAGAAGTTGGGCTTTGTAAAGAGCCTTTGTATTATTTCCTGCCTCTCTGGTTTCACTGAAGTGAAAATGAAGCGATTTTTTAAGTGGGGGAGAAAAAAAAGGAAAGAAAAGCAGGAGAGGAACTTTTTCTTTCTGCTGGAAGTGTGGCACTGTGCTTTAACTCTTCCCTGAGCTCTTCTGACAAAGACACAGGCTCCTCCTGGAGGCTCTCTCCAGGCTTCAGTGCAGAACGTATTTTCTTTAGCAGACCCTGGTGAGCCCCTTCTCTTACCAGATGTATCTTTTGGGCTGGCGGAGGGGCGGTCTGCTCAGTCTGGGTGGAATTAGCACAAAGCGACTGCAGATCAAAGACGTGCCAAACCCCATCGATCACGTAGCCTCTGCAGGGCCAGTGAAGACCATCTGGCTGTTCTTCAGCCTGACCCACCACATTTTATCAGGCAGGACCCTCCTTCCCTTAATTATTGTGATTATTATTCCTAGCTTCCTCCGGACACGGCTGGGTCCACAGTCTCTGCAGTGCCAGGAGCTCAGCTCCTCTCGCTGCTGAGACCTTTCCAAGTTTGACTCAATGCTTTTGCTCCCCTCACCAGCATTATAGATGAAGCACTTTGTTCCCTCCTCTGTTTTCCTTCTTCCAGAGCAGGACGACAGCTTGGTGCGAGGCAGGGAGGAGCAGGTGGAGGGGAGAAGCCAGCTGCATGTCACGTTACAGAGAGCCGGATGTGCCTCCACACTCCTGCCTCCAGCTCCCAAGGAGCTGCCTGAACGAATCTGCCCTTGGATAATGTGTCAGTCGTCTCTTTAGACACGCGCATCTGCACATTGACACCTGAAAAAAAAAATCTTTGTTTTTTTACCTGTGTTTGTGAGAAGGAAATACAGGAGGGACCCAATATGGGTAAGGAAGACCGCTGAAAAGTCTGTTGTCACGTCCTGGAGTGTCTGTGCTGGGGAAGCCTCCATGCAAGGGGTGCAACTTGCTTATCCTCTCCGTGTTTAGGTAGCGATGCTTCCCATGGCAGGAGATGGCACCGTCTCCCTCCTCTTGCAGGCTTGCGAGGCAATAAGGTTTTTCTCCTTAACTTCTAGTAGTTGGGACATGGCCACAGCTCTGGTATGGCAAGATCTGCAGATACACAGGACACTCCAGCGTTGTGACAATTCACCGGGCCGTGAGATTGAAGGGTGTTTGTTTGTGAAGGGTGCAGGATGTTTGAGGAATAATCTCCCGAAGTTCCATAAACTTCTTGCATTTCTACATAACTGCCCCCTCACCTGAGTGAAGCCGATGTGTGTGAGGAGCAGAAATGTACGGCTGGACTTGTCCACCCCTATACGGCTGGTACGCAGGACTCATCAGGTAGCCATGAGGATGGTCTGCAGCAGCCCATAGGACGCAAATTGCTGATAAACTTCATGTTAAAACTTTGGGGACAGCAAAACCCCTGTCAGAACATGGCAGGGCCTGTGAACCAGCTGAGAAGGCTGTGCTGGGTGAGCTGGTCATGCCTGTTTTCCTCCCCAACTTGCTATTTTCCATGCCTACAGCTTTCAAGAGGTCTTCAGAGGAACCAGGGTGTGGAGGCCAGAGCTCCCATTCCTACCAGACACATCTGAATCTGAGACACTTCCCTGTGAATGTTCTATATCATAAAAATAATAGGCAAGTAAATTAAATTATCCCGAAGGCATTTGGCAGAATGTTAACGGGGACCTGGCTGCCAGGGAACCGTCCCCTGGCAGCGTGTCAGTGACTGAGAAAAACCAAAATTAACGGCTTTCAAACGCCTTCGGGCAGGCAGAGGTGACAAGGCCACCTTTGGGAGCTTGGAGGGATGTGGTTCCTCCTCGCCATCATTTTGTAAAGTCCTGCAAAAAAAAATCTGTCCAGTTAAGTTTTGGCTTTGTAACGGTGAACAAACGGACAGGTTCTGGGTTTTTTTTTCCAGAAGATCGCAGCTTTCTGTCACAGAATCACTGACTTGTTTGGGTTGGAAGACACTTTTAAGATCATAGAGTCCCCCGGTTCCCCAGCACTGCCAGGTCCCCACTGCCCCCTGTCCCTCAGCAGCACCTGCACACGGCTGGGAAACCCCTCCAGGGATGGGGACTCCACCACTGCCCTGGGCAGCCGGGGACACGCCTGCACAACCCCAACAGGGAAGAAATTGTCCAAACTGCTCCTGGCTTAGAGGGCTGTGGGTGGCCTCTGAGCTCCCTCCAGGAAACTCACTGAGACATCGGTTTACCATCAATCCTCATTCTTTATTCGCAGCTGAAATCTACCCTTCACCAACGGTCTTCAACCTGTCCCCAAGTGAAGTCTGGGAATGATGATCTTCCGTGGGGCTGGGCTGTGTCGCTGTGTCACTCTGTCATTGTGTGGGACCCCACAGTCCTCACCAGGGCAGGGCTGGGCTTCCTTCTGCACAATGAGCTTCCATTAATAAAGAATAGCCCAAACAGTGATTGCTCACCCCAAATGCTGTGTTCAAGAGGAGGGTACGGAGCCTGCTGGCATCTCTTCCCTTGGGCTTGGTCAGGACCCTAATCCGAAGCACAGAAGAAATGTCCCCTCCCTGCCCTGGTGATCAGCAAAGGGTGCACCAAAGAGCTGCCTTTGAAGGCAAGGGAGATGTACTCCTCCAACAGGCTTGTGGGACACCTCTGGGCGTGGGATGCTGAGGCAGTGCTTTATCCACCAGCTGCCGGGTGGAGGGGTGGTCCATGTGGCACGTGGGTGCACTGACGAGATCAAATCCAGTATGGTGCAGGTTTAAGATGCTCACAACGATGAGGCAAAGACACCACCTGCTCCTTGGCCAGGCTGGGCACTCCCCACATGAGCAAGCCTCCCTCAGAATGTTCTTCCCTCTCCCCAGGCCCTGATGATGCAAACCATTCCTCTACCCTCTTTTTCCATGTCCCACTTCTGACCAGTCTGGAAGCAGGTCCCAGAGGGGTAAACAAGCCGCACAGATGTGCTGCAACCAGTGGCTGTGCTGTCGAGCACACTGTCAAAACATCCTTGTCACTAGGCTCCTCTTTGCCACGGCCAGAGCCTGATGCCCCCCCTTCCCCACCATATGCCCCAGCACATGGAGAGTGAAGAACCTGGAAAAGCCAGCCCAGAGCATCCCCTACCCAGCTCTGCTGGATGAGGAAGGGGGTTTAGCAGAGCTGGCTCACCGGGATACCTGGGATTTGTGCTCTGGTCCACTGCCCAGCGGAGCTGGCATTCCACCCAGAGGCTGTCTGTCGTTTCGTTCCCAGGATCATTTATTTTACTATGATTTCACAACATATGGGCAAACTCACCTGTGGAATTAGCACCTCCAGCACCAAGTTGCTGCGTGTGTGTGGAAAGCTGGGTACGTTAATACGGGCACTGACTTCGAGTGATAAGCTGTGAGGTAAATAAACACTGAGGTAGAAAAAAACGTCTGCTTTCATTGTGGTTATGCAAAAAATGAGGAGCAGCTGTAATCATGAGCAGCCATGTCACAGAGCCACAGAGTCACAGAATCCCTTGGTTGAAAGAGCCCTTTCAGCTCCTCGAGTCCCCCTGTTCCCCAGCACTGCCAGGTCCCCACTGCCCCCTGTCCCTCAGCAGCACCTGCACACGGCTGGGAAACCCCTCCAGGGATGGGGACTCCACCACTGCCCTGGGCAGCCGGGGACACGCCTGCACAACCCCAGCGGGACAGAGATTGTTCCTCAGGGACAGCCTCAACCTCCCCCTGGGACAACTGGAGGCCCGTTCCTCTTGTCCTGGCACTTGTTCCTGGGGAGAAGAGATGGATCCCCAGCTTGCTCCAACTGTCTTTCAGGCAGTTACAGAGAGCGATGAGGTCACTCCTGAGCCTTCCTTTCTGCAGACTAAACAACCCCAGGTCCCTCATACAAACAACCCCAGCTGATCCTCATAAGGCTTGCTCTCCAGGCCCTTCCCCAGCTGCCCTTCTCTGGACACGCTCCAGCACCTCAATGTCCTTCTGGGAGTGAAGGGCCAAAACTGAACTTTGAGGATTCGAGATGTGGCCCTCCCAGTGCCCAGCACAGGGGGACGATCCCTGCCCTGCTCCTGCTGGCCACACCAGTGCTGGTACAAGCCAGGATGCCATTGGCCTTCTTGGTCCCCTGGTCCCACTGCTGGCTCCTCTCCAGCCGCGGTCACCAACACACTCAGGTCCTCTTCCCCAGGCTGTTTCCAGCTGCTCTGCCCCCATTCTGGAGTGCTGCAGGGCGTTGGTGTGACCCAAGTGCAGGACCCAGCACTTGGCCTGGTTGAACCTCAGGCTGTCCACAGGTCAGCCCTTCCACGAGCACCCTGTCCCCAGACCCTGCCGCCAGCCCCGGTGTTTACCATCAAGAGCCCTGAGCACTTCTATAGGGTTAAGTCCAGGCTGAAGAGCTGTGTTGAAGGGAAGCTCAGATCCTGCAGCGTTGTACCACAGACACCGTGGCACTTTTTGTGGACACGCACAGGCCCGTTCACGTTTCTTGCACCTCTGTCGCATGTCACAGATGAGAAAATTGATCCCATGACAAGGATCCCTCTGCCAACCTTCCAAAACCCCATGGAAGTGTGGCAAGTCTTATCTGCAGAGGCAGATCATGGTTTAAAATTAAACTGCCCCATAAAATTCTGCGGAGAGCTGTTGCATCCGCCGTGTTTTATCGTGGCACCTTCCTGCCAAACACGTTGCTGTTGTTTAGTATCAATCACGTCAATGAATACAAGTTTTATATATATTTATGCAAAATTTCAGTCTCTGATTTCATTCGCTTGGGTATTGGGAACTGCATTACTCACATTTTTCAGCAGCAGCTTTGCTTTTCCTTGTGGGAGAACTATCAATAGTGTGATGTATTTTTATGTGGATCACTTCCTCAGTAAAAATATTTGTACAACTTTCCTGGCGTATCCTATTCCCGCCAGCATGGTGCAGCCGTAAATGAGTGTGGAGAGGATGCTCTTGACGTGATCCTCCACTAGCAGGGATGTGGATGCAAACAGCTCCAATAGTGCAAAACTTCCTTAGGTCAGGAAGAGGAGAACGACAGCGGAGCAGGAGGAGAAAGGGTAAAAAGCGGGAAGCGAGGACTTTGGAAGAGCAAACCCAAGCGGAGCAGGAATAAGGGTAAATAGCTATTCTAAGCCTTGCTCTGTTGTGGCAGGACCTCGTCTTGTTCCTCCCCACAGCCCCTAGAAGGTCCATCTCACCCAGCAGCTGTGTGAAAGGCTGGAGAAAGGTGGATCTGCCTTGACGGTGGTTTTCCATCCACACCCTGCCTGTTTCACCCAAGATCTCTGTGAGGAGGAACCTGGCAGCAAACTCTTGTGGGGATTTGTGCAGGATGGCTGCTCAGCAGCCTGCCGGCCACTTCCCCTTCAAGCAGGTTTGCAGGGCCAGGTTGGGGCCATCTTGAGGAGGAATTCATCTGTTGTGTTTTCCTGCTGCTCGTATCTACGTAACCTGCGTTATTGCACCCTGGCCACTGCTGGCCAAGCACAGCGAAGGTGCAGCCCTGGTTGTTCATCTTGGCTGCAGGAGAGCGGCTGACCTCAGCAGCCTGCCCGTCAAAGGTGGGGGCAACCTGCACACCCAGAGAGTGACAAACTCATTGCCAGGGCTGAGTGCTGCCAAGATCAGGTCAGCCCACGGAGCAACTCCACACATGCACAGAACTTCAAGTCCAGCTGCACCCTGGGGCAGGAGCTGCTGCCATGGAAGGAAGATAATGGGCATAAGGAATATGCCAAGCACTGAGCTAAGGCTTGGCTTAACATCTGCTCCCGTTGTGAGGCCAAAGTCCATCACTGGCCCAACCACTGGCTTGACATCTCTGTGGCAGCAAACAGCGAGGGACTGGTGTGGAGCTTTCAAGGGTCCTGGAGGCAGCGGAGGAGCCTCCTAAATACGGTGCAGAGTCCTCTGGCTGTAGCAGCCTCAGTGCCCTGCAGGGTCTGGCTGGCCATTACATCCCTACCTGTAGCAGAAGTCTTCTTCACTACTCAGCTTCTTTTGTGCGGGTAGAAGTTCTTTTTCATATAACTAATATTATTAACCACTGTTACTATTTTCACTATTCATTGGTTGGGTTTTGGTGCCCTGGCGTTGCGCTGGGTGCTTGTTCTGCATGTCTCTCCATGGTGCTCGCCAAGGATGGCGCAGGTTCCCCTGGGAGTGGGTGATCTGTCAAGAGGATGAATTCTGCTGAGCGCTCCAGAGGCCGCTGTGTGTCAAATAAACCTCCTTGTCCTCCTGGAAGAGCTTAGCTGTGGTCTGAGCTCCAGGAGGGATGGGAGAGAAAGCCACGCTGGATCCCTAGGAGCGGCAGGTCGTGTCTATTCATTAGCAGCGTTCTTAACGGAATAGTGATCGTGGTTTTAGTGTGATTAGTGGGACATGCAGATACATTTGTTAACTGCTTTCACAGTGACGCCAGGCAGAGCACAGGCCCTATTAAATGTTCCAGGGCTGGTGCAAGGAGATGATAATTAAGCAATAATATGCAACCAGGGCTGTCAAAGGGTGAGAGCAGAGCAAAGCAAAGCAGATGCTGCCAGGAGGCAAGTTTGGGCAAGGGAGGAGGATTTTGTCTCTCAGCAGCCTTTATTTCATTGGTTTGAGTAGGCTGGTTAATGACGGGGCAAAACCAGACCGTGTGTTTACACAGTTATCAACTCCACCTCATCTGGTGACCCATGTAAGAGAAACATGAAGACCACGAGGTAGCAAACTATGGGGAAACCCAGGTAGACTTGGGAAGGCCAAGCTCCTGCTGGCTGAGGAGCAGAGGAGGGTTTGCTGCACCTGGGCCGGGCTGGCGGCAGCACTGGGGATTCGCTGCAGCTCGTGCTCTTTGTGCTCATGTCAGGTCTTACCACCTGGCAGCATCAAGTTGCACGTTGATGACATAGGCCCAGCTGACCAAGGGGTTGGACCTACTGCTCCATCCTTAGCACTACTCGGCACCTTGCAAATTTTGCCTCAGAGGCAAATTGCTCTCTCTCTTCCCCCCACCTCCTCATCTCCATCTCCATCTCCATCTCCATCTCCACCTCCATCTCCACCTCCATCTATCTCCATCTCCATCTCCATCTCCATCTCCATCTCCATCTCCATCTCCATCTCCATCTCCATCTCCATCTCCATCTCCATCTCCATCTCCATCTCCATCTCCATCTCCATCTCCATCTCCATCTCCATCTCCATCTCCATCTCCATCTCCATCTCCATCTCCATCTCCATCTCCATCTCCATCTCCATCTCCATCTCCATCTCCATCTCCATCTCCATCTCCATCTCCATCTCCATCTCCATCTCCATCTCCATCTCCATCTCCATCTCCATCTCCATCTCCATCTCCATCTCCATCTCCATCTCCATCTCCATCTCCATCTCCATCTCCATCTCCATCTCCATCTCCATCTCCATCTCCATCTCCATCTCCATCTCCATCTCCATCTCCATCTCCATCTCCATCTCCATCTCCATCTCCATCTCCATCTCCATCTCCATCTCCATCTCCATCTCCATCTCCATCTCCATCTCCATCTCCATCTCCATCTCCATCTCCATCTCCATCTCCATCTCCATCTCCATCTCCATCTCCATCTCCATCTCCATCTCCATCTCCATCTCCAATCTCCTCGTCTCACTTCCCATGGCTCCAGGGTTTTGAGCCAGTCTTTGCAAAAAATCCCTTCATCACACCCTCTGTGATGAGAATTCCCTGCTTGTTCCAAGATCTGCCATTTTTACCCAAAGCTAAGCATATTTATGGCTTTACCAGCATTGGCTAGAACTGGTTTGAATCCAAAGCTGTAAAGCCTGATGGTGCCTCTGCAGATGAGAAGAGATCTGCTGGGCAAGGGCTGCTTTCCATAAAACCACACTGACTGGACTTGATAGTATCCAAAGCCTTTGATTGTATCCTACAGCAGCTTTGCTCTTTCTCTGCCTTTCTCTCTTTTTCTCTTTATATTCTGTTTCTCTGACTTTCTCACCTTGAATCAATCCTGTGTCCAGTTTTGGCCCCTCACTCCAAGAGGGACATTGAGGTATTAGAGAGTGTCCAGAGAAGGACAATGAAGCTGTGGAAGGGTTTAGAGAAGCGAAGTCTTATGAGGAGCAGCTGAGGGACCTGGGGGTATTTCGTCTGGAGAAAAGGAGGCTCAGGGGAGACTTTCTGGCTCTGACAACTCCCTGACATAAGGCTGGTATCTTCTTTCCAGGAACAAGCAACAAGACAAGAGGAAACGGCCTAAAGTTG